>NC_092055.1:47502227-47714596 GCF_003086295.3 Arachis hypogaea
AACAGCATCAGCAGTCCTTTTTCAACCTCTGAATCTGATTTCTGCTCAAGTCCCTAATTTCAGCCAGAAAATACCTGAAATCACAGAAAAACACACAAACTCATAGTAAAGTCCAGAAATGTGAATTTAACATAAAAACTAATGAAAACATCCCTAAAAGTAACTAGATCCTACTAAAAACATACTAAAAACAATGTCAAAAAGCGTATAAATTATCCGCTCATCACAACACCAAACTTAAATTGTTGCTTGTCCCCAAGCAACTGAAAATCAAATAGGATAAAAAGAAGAGAATATACTACAAATTCCAAACTATCAATGAAACAGAGCTTCAATCATATGAGCGGGACTTATAGCTTTTTGCCTCTTGAATAGTTTTGGCATCTCACTTTATCCACTGAGGTTCAGAATGATTGGCATCTATAGGAACTTCAGATTTCGAATAGTGTTATTGACTCTCCTAGTTCAGTATGATGATTCTTGAACACAGCTTCTTTATGAGTCTTGGCCGTGGCCCTAAGCACTTTGTTTTCCAGTATTACCACCGGATACATAAATGCCACAGACACATAATTGGGTGAACCTTTTCAGATTGTGACTCAGCTTTGCTAAAGTCCCCAATTAGAGGTGTCCAGGGTTCTTAAGCACACTCTTTTTTTGCTATGGACCTTGACTTTAACCGCTCAATCTCAAGTTTTCACTTGCCACCTACACGCCACAAGCACATGGTTAGGGACAGCTTGGTTTAGCCGCTTAGACCAGGATTTTATTCCTTTAGGCCCTCCTATCCACTGATGCTCAAAGCCTTGGAATCCTTTTTATTTGCCCTTGCCTTTTGGTTTTAAGGGTTATTGGCTTTTTCTACTTGCTTTTTCTTTTTCTTTCTATATTTTTTTTTCGCCTATATATTTTTTTTTTCTGCAAGCTTTGTTCTTTGCTGCTTTTTCTTGCTTCAAGAATCATTTTTATGATTTTTCAGATTATCAAATAACATGTCTCCTAGTCATCATTCTTTCAAGAGCCAACATATTTAACATTCTTAAACAACAACTTCAAAAGACATATGCACTGTTCAAGCATACATTCAGAAAACAAGAAGCATTGTCACCACATCAATATAATTAAACTAAGTTCAAGGATAAATTCGAAACTCATGTACTTCTTGTTCTTTTGAATTAAAACAGTTTTTCTTTAAGAGAGGTGATGGATTCATAGACATTCATATCTTTAAGACAAAGTTACTACTACTAATGATCATGTAATGAAGACACAAACATAGATAAGCACATAACATAGAAAATGAAAAACAGAGAAAGCAAAAACAAGGAATGAATCCACCTTAGTGATGGTGGCGTTTCCTTCTTGAGGAACCAATGATGTCCTTGAGCTCTTCTATGTCTCTTCCTTGTCTTTGTTGCTCCTCCTCATTGCTTTTTGATCTTCTCTTATTTCATGGAGCATGATGGAGTGCTCTTGATGTTCCACCCTTAGTTGCTTCCAATAATTGTGTGGAAGAAAACGTATCCCCTGAGGTATCTCAGGGATCTCTTGATTTGCAGTCAAATGTTCTACCACTGAGCTATAGACCCTTGATGGAAGCTTTTGTCTTCCCTTTCCTCTTTCTAGAGGTTTCTCTGGCCTTAGGTGCCATCAATGGTTATGAAAAAAAACAAAAAAGCTATGCTTTTACCACACCAAACTTAGAATGTTGCTCGCCCTCGAGCAAAAGAAGAAAGAATAGAAGAAGAAGAGGTATGGAGGAGATGGATGGTGTGTGTATTCGGCCATATGGGTGGGATTGGGTGGGGAAGAGATGTTGAATTTTTAAGGTAAGTGGGTGTATGGGTGTGAGTGGTAAATGGAAGACAGAAGGGATGAGTGTTTATTGGGAATAGAGGATGATTGAGAAGAGAGAAGAGAGTGAGTGAAGGTAGGTGGGGATCCTGTGGGGTCCACAGATCTGATGATCTTGGGGTCACAGATCTGGGTGTCAAGGCATTTACATCCCTGCAGCAATTTAGGCATGTAAAATGCCCTTGCACACAACTCTGGGCGTTCAGCGCCAGGTTGGTGCCCATTTTGGGCGTTCAACGCCCTTTGCTGCCATTTCTGGCGTTGAACGCCAGAACCATGCCTGTTCTGGGCGTTCAGCGCCAGAAGCTCCCATTCTGGGCGTTCAGGCCAGAACATGCTCTGTTCTGGCGTTGAACGCCAGACAGATGCTCCTCCAGGTGTGATTTTTCTTCTGCTGTTTTTGATTCTGTTTTATTTTTTGTTTATTTTGTGACTCCACATGATCACAAACCTAAGAAAACATGAAAAACAATAATAATAGAGTTAGATAAACATTGGGTTGCCTCCCAACAAACGCTTCTTTAATGTCAATAGCTTGACAGTGGGCTCTCATGGAGCCTCACAGATGTGCAGAGCTTTGTTGAGACTTTCCAACACCAAACTTAGAGTTTGGATATGGGAGTTCAACACCAAACTTAGAGTTTGGTTGTGGCCTCCCAACACCAAACTTAGAGTTTGACTGTGGGGGCTCTGGTTGACTCTGCTTGGAGAGAAGCTTTTTCTGCTTCCTCTCCATGGTTGCAGAGGGAGATCCTTGAGTTTTAATACAAGGGAGTTCTCATTCCATTGAAGGACTATTTCACCTCTGTCAACATCAATCATAGCTCTTGCTGTGGCCAGGAAAGGTCTTCCTAGGATGATGGATTCATCCTCTTCCTTTCCAGTATCCAGGACTATGAAATCAGTAGGTATGTAAAGGCCCTCAACCTTTACTAATACATCTTCTACTTGTCCATAAGCCTGTTTTCTTGAGCTGTCTGCCATCTCTAGTGAGATTTTAGCAGCTTGCACCCCATAGATTCCCAGTTTCTCTATTACAGAGAGGGGCATGAGGTTTATTCCTGAACCAAGGTCACACAGAGCCTTAAAGATCATGGTGCCTATGGTACAGGGTATTATGAACTTTCCAGGATCCTGTCTCTTTGAGGCAATGTCAGTTGATCCAGATCACTTAGTTCATTGATAAACAAGGGAGGTTCAACTTCCCAAGTATCAATGCCAAATAATTTGGCATTCAGCTTCATGATTGCACCAAGAAACTTGGAAGTTTGCTCTTCAGTAACATCCTCCTTCTCTTCTGAAGAGGAATACTCATCAGAGCTCATGAAGGGTATAAGGAGGTTCAATGGAATTTCTATGGTCTCTAGATGAGCCTCAGAGTCCTTTGGTTCCCCAGAGGGAAGCTCCTTATTGACCACTGGACGTCCCAGGAGGTCTTCCTCCTTGGGATTTGCGTCCTCTCCTTCCTTTACAGGTTCGGCCATGGCGCTTATGTCAATGGCCTTGCACTCTCCTTTTGGGTTCTCTTCTGTATTGCTTGGAGAGTACTAGGAGGGATATCAGTGATCCTTTTACTCAGCTGGCCCACTTGTGCTTCCAGATTTCTAATGGAAGACCTTGTTTCATTCATGAAACTTACAGTGGCCTTAGATAGATCAGAGACTAGATTTGCTAAATTAGAAGCATTTTTTCAGAGTTCTCTGTCTGTTGCTGAGTTGATGATGGAAAAGGTTTGCTGTTGCTAAACCTGTTTCTTCCACCATTATTAAAGCCTTGTTGAGGCTTTTGATCCTTCCATGAGAAATTTGGATGATTTCTCCATGTTGAGTTATAGGTGTTTCCATAAGGTTCACCTAAGTAATTTACCTCTGCTATTGCAGGGTTCTCAGGATCATAAGCTTCTTCTTCAGAAGAAGCCTCTTGAGTACTGTTGGATGCAGCTTGCATTCCATGCAGACTCTGAGAGATCATATTGACTTGCTGAGTCAATGTTTTATTCTGAGCCAATATGGCATTCAGAGTATCAACCTCAAGAACTCCCTTCTTCATAGGCGTCCCATTGTTCACAGGATTCCTTTCAGAAGTATACATGAACTGGTTATTAGCAACCATGTCAATGAGTTCTTGAGCTTCTGCAGGCGTTTTCTTTAGGTGAATGGATCCACCTGCAGAAGTATCCAATGACATCTTAGATAACTCAGACAGACCATCATAGAATATATCCAGGATGGTCCATTCTGAAAGCATGTCAGAAGGACACTTTTTGGTCAACTGTTTGTATCTTTCCCAAGCTTCATAGAGAGATTCACCTTCTTTCTGCCTGAAGATTTGAACATCAGCTCTAAGCTTGCTCAGCTTTTGAGGAGGAAAGTACTTGGCTAAGAAAGCCGTGACAAGCTTATCCCAAGAGTTCAGGCTGTCTTTAGGTTGAGAATCCAACCATAATCTAGCTCTGTCTCTTACAGCAAAAGGGAAAAACATGAGCCTGTAGACTTCAGGATCTATTCCATTAGTCTTAACAGTATCACATATCTGCAAGAATTCAGTTAAGAACTGAAAAGGATCTTCAGATGGAAGTCCATGAAACTTGCAGTTCTGCTGCATCAGAGAAACTAATTGAGGTTTCAGCTCAAAGTTGTTTGCTCCAATGGCAGGAATGGAGATGCTTCTTCCATGTAAATTGGAATTAGGTGCAGTAAAGTCACCAAGCATCTTCCTTACATTATTATTATTTTCGGCTTCCATCTCCTCTGCCTGTTCGAAAATTTCTGAAAGGTTATCTCTGGATTGTTGTATTTTAGCTTCTCTTAATTTTCTCTTCAGAGTTCTTTCAGGTTCTGGATCTGCTTCCACAAGAATGTTCTTATCCTTGCTCCTGCTCATATGACAAGGAAGAATGGACAGAAAAATGATAATAATAATAATAGAGATCCTTTATACCACAGTATATGGATCCCTTTGTGAGTGGAAGAAAAAGGGGAGACAAGGAATGTAATATAAAGGAAGAAACACAACTGTGAGAATGGAAGAGATGTGAGATGAGATGTTAGGATATGAATGAATAAATAGAATGAGATGGGGGAGGAATAATTTTCGAAAATTATTTTGAAAAAGAGTTAGTGATTTTTGAAAATTGGTTTTTGAAAATTAGTTAGTATTTTTCGAAAATAAAAATAAAAATAAAAATAATTAGTTAATTAAAAAGAAATTTTTGAAAAAGGGGAAGATATTTTCGAAAATTAGAAAGAGAGAATTAGTTAGGTGGTTTTGAAAAAGTTAAGAAACAAACAAAAAGTTAGTTAGTTAGTTGAAACAAATTTTGAAGAGATAAGAAGTTAGGAAGTTAGAAAAGATATTTTGAAAAGATATTTTTGAAAAAGATAAGATAAGAAGATATTTTGAAAAGATATGATAGGATTAGTTTTGAAAAAGATTTGATTTTTTTTAAATCATAATTAATGACTTGATTCATAAGAAATCACAAGATATGATTCTAGAACTTAAAGTTTGAATCTTTCTTAACAAGCAAGTAACAAACTTCAAATTTTTGAATCAAAACATTAATTGACTATGTTATTTTCGAAAATTTGATGGAAAAATAAGAAAAAGATTTTTGAAAAATATTTTTGGAATTTTCGAAAATAACTAAGAATTTTGAAAAAGATTTGATTTTTGAAAAAGATTTTGAAAAAGATAAGATTTTCAAATTGAAAACTTGATTTGACTTTTAAGAAACAACTTGATTTTAAAAAATTTTTGAAAAAGTCAACTCAAATTTTCGAATTTGATGAGAGAAAAAGGGAAAGATATTTTTTTTTTTTTTTTTGAATTTTTATGAAAACATGAAAATTATGCAATGCATGAAATTTTTAGATCAGAACAATGAATGCATGCAAGAATGCTATGAATGTCAAGATGAACACCAAGAACACTTTGAATGTCATGATGAACATCAAGAACATATTTTTGAAAAATTTTTAATGCAAAGAAAACATGCAAGACACCAAACTTAGAATTCTTTAATGCTTAGACACTAAGAATTCAAGAATGCATATGATAAACATGAAAAGACACAAAATAAAAAATCATCAAGATCAAACAAGAAGACTTACCAAGAACAACTTGAAGATCATGAAGAACACTATGAATGCATGATATTTTCGAAAAAATGCAAGATGCATATGCAAGTGACACCAAACTTATAACATGACTCAAGACTCAAACAAGAAACAGAAAATTATTTTTGATTTTTATGATTTTCTAATTTTTTTTGGATTTTTTTTTTCGAAAATTAATTGAAAAAGAAAAAATAAGGATTCCAAAATTTTTAATATGAATTCCAGGAATCTTGCATTCTTAGTCTAAAGCTTCAGTCCAGGAATTAGACATGGCTCACTAGCCAGCCAAGCTTTCAAAGAAAGCTCCAGTCCAAAACACTAGACATGGCCAATGGCCAGCGAAGCTTCAGCAGGTAGATCAGGAACAGTAGCAGGTGGATTAGCTCCAACTAGCTTGCTCTTGATAACAAATTGCAAGCCTCAGTCCAAAAGAATTTAGACATGGCTTTACAGCCAGCCAGGCTTCACATGCTTCATGAAACACTAGAATTCATTCTTAAAAATTTTGGATAAAATATTTGAAAACATTTTTATTTTTTTCGAAAACATATGAGAGATTTTTGAAAATATTTTTGAAAGATTTTTTGAAAACAAAATAAAAAGAAAATTACCTAATCTGAGCAACAAGATGAACCGTCAGTTGTCCATACACAAACAATCCCCGGCAACGGCGCCAAAAACTTGGTGCACGAAATTGTGATCTCCAGGCTCGAACAAATCCTGGTAATGGCTCCAAAGCTTGGTGCTCTGATCTCAATTCATAATTGTCACAACTTCGATACAACTAACCAGCAAGTGCACTGGGTCGTCCAAGTAATACCTTACGTGAGTAAGGGTTGAATCCCACGGAGATTGTTGGTATGAAGCAAGCTATGGTCACCTTGTAAATCTCAGTCAGGCAGATATAAAGTGATAATGGAGTTTTCGAAATTTAATAATAGAATAGGGATAGAGATACTTATGTAATTCATCAGTAGGAATTTCAGATAAGCGAATGGAAATGCTTTTCGTTCCTCTGAACCTCTGCTTTCCTGCTATCTTCATCCAGTCAGTCTCATTCCTTTCCATGGCTGGCTTTATGTGATACATCACCACTGTCAACGGCTACTTTCGGTCATCTCACGGGAAAATGATCCAATACCCTGTCACGGCACGGCTAATCGTTTGGAGGCATCACCCTTGCCAATGGCTTCATCTTATCCTCTCAGTGAATAATATGCTCACGCACCCTGTCACGGCACGGCTATTCATCTGTCGGTTCTCGATCATGCTGGAATAGGATTTACTATCCTTTTGCGTCTGTCACTAACGCCCTGCAATCGCGAGTTAGGAGCTCGTCACAGTCATCCAATCATTGAATCCTACTCGGAATACCACAGACAAGGTTTAGACTTTTCGGATTCTCTTGAATGCCGCCATCATTCTAGCTTACGCCACGAAGATTCTGGTTAAGAGATCTAAGAGTTACTCATTCTAGCTTAATTCATGTAGAACAGAAGTGTTTGTCAGGCACGCGTTCATAAGGGGGAAGGATGATGAGCGTCACACATAATCATCACCTTCATCACGTTCTTGGGTGCGAATGGATATCTTAGAAGCGAAATAAGAAGAATTGAATAGAAAACAGTAGTACTTTGCATTAATCTTTGAGGAACAGCAGAGCTCCACACCTTAATCTATGGAGTGTAGAAACTCTACCGTTAAAAATACATAAGTGAAGGTCCAGGCATGGCCGAGATGGCCAGCCCCCTAAAACGTGATCAAAGGATCATAAGGTAATCCAAAGATGCCTAATACAATAGTAAGAGGTCCTATTTATAATAAACTAGCTACTAGGGTTTACATGAGTAAGTAATTGATGCATAAATCCACTTTCTGGGCCCACTTGGTGTGTGTTTGGGCTGAGCCTGAGTGTTGCACGTGCAGAGGCCATTTGTGGAGTTGAATGCCAGTTTCTGTGCCAGTTTGGGCGTTCAACTCTGGTTTTGGATCCTTTTCTGGCGCTGGACGCCAGATTTAGGCAGAAGGCTGGCGTTGAACGCCAGTTTACGTCGTCTATTCTTGGCCAAAGTATGGACTATTATATATTGCTGGAAAGCCCTGGATGTCTACTTTCCAACGCAATTGGAAGCGCGCCATTTCGAGTTCTGTAGCTCCAGAAAATCCACTTTGAGTGCAGGGAGGTCAGAATCCAACAGCATCAGTAGTCCTTTTTCAACCTCTGAATCTGATTTCTGCTCAAGTCCCTCAATTTCAGTCAGAAAATACCTGAAATCACAAAAAAACTCACAAACTCATAGTAAAGTCCAGAAATGTGAATTTAACATAAAAACTAATGAAAACATCCCTAAAAGTAACTAGATCCTACTAAAAACATACTAAAAACAATGCCAAAAAGCGTATAAATTATCCGCTCATCATGAAGCAAGGGAAAAATGAATGATCATTGAGGATCAAAGATGATTATGTGAGATGCGGAGAATGGCGGTGGAAGTGCTTGTTATGCCATGGGCCGAAAGGCCGTAATTGTTAATGAATTGGCTGGTTATGGATTTAACCGTGAGCCGGAAGGCTGGATTATGCCGTGTGGCGGCGGAGCCATGTTTATGGCTAAGTATAAATGCATATATGCTGTTGAATGAATTGTGAATGTTGGCACTTCCACCATTGGAGATGAGGGTTTCCCTGGGTAGTAGCAGTGGCTAGCCACCACGTGCTCCAGGTTGAGACTCGAAGCTCTTTTGACCCTATGTCGTAAGTGTGGCCGGGCACTGTGAAAGGCCCGGATGAGCTCGCCCCCGTAAATATTCACCAGTGAGGGTGATGGATATGGATCATGTTTATGATCAAGTTTATGATGAGTATAACTCGAGTTGGGGATGCACGACAGAGGGACAGTCCAATGATTAGCTACCAAGACTTGTCGGGTTGGCTCTATAACCGACAGATGATATCATCAGCCACTAGGGACAGGCATGCATCATAAGCATACTACATGAATTGTTTGAGATTGCCTATTTGACTGCATATTACTTGCTAATTGTCTAAATGCCTTATCTGTTCCTATTTGTAAATCTCTTGTCTGATATAACTGTGTTTGCTATATTATACTTCTGCTGGTGGTTGAGAGGTCTGAAGGAATTGGAAAGGGAAGTATTAGTTAGACTGAAGAATCTTTAGTCAGTTGCCACTTACGGTTTAGCTTGTTTATAAGCTTTGATATTATCTGGAGGAAGCTCTAGGATTGCCTTCGGCTTTCCTCTATTATTATGTATTATATATGTGGAAGCTGTTACTGTGCTGGGGACCTCTGGTTCTCACCCATGCGGATTTTGTGGTTTTCAGATGCAGGACGCGAGGCTTCTCGTTAAGGCATGCTGGAGACTTCTGGATTAGCGAAGATCCTTTGTTCTCGGGACTCTGTTTTGGGTTATATATCTTGTTTAGATACTTTTATCTCCATTAAATAATACAAACTATGATGACTCCTCTTATGGGAGATTTTGGAGAATAGGTTTTATGTATTTGTGTCCCTTTGGGTTTTCTTTGGGGTTTTCCTTATTTTATTATTTGTATATATTACTATGCTCGGACCGGTTATCTTCGCAACCGGGTTTTGAGTCTCGATATTCCCATTTTTGACACTCTTTATATATATTATCTCGCGTTGGTTTATCCTTGTTCGTTACGTTATCGATCGGAGTGTTGCGCGTTCGAGTTACGGTTTTTGTTTACCCCTTTTTTTTTCTACAAGGCTCCTAGTTATAATCAATTATTCATACTACTATACGTACTAAATTTTTGTTTTAGAGGTCGTAATACCTTGCCATCTCTGAATTATGACTTAAGCATAAGACTCTGTATGGTAGGGTGTTACATTATGGTATCAGAGCAGTTCGTTCCTGTAGAGCCTGAGGAATGGACTGACTATGCTTCTGTGCATTCTCTGTATGTGTGTTATGTGCTATTAGTATATCTGCTTGATATAATTGGCATAAACGTTCATGAGCATGCATTTGGGACTTTGAAGCACTAAACTTCCGATATTGAGACTGATCAACTTAATATCGATTGTTTGGTGTGTATAGGAACCAGATGGCGCCTCGTGGACGCGGTAGAGGTCGTGCGAGAGGTCGTACTAATGCTCGTGTGCCGGAGAATTACCCTAATGACCCGGTGAACTTTATGACTGCGTTGGAGAACATGGCTGCTGCTATGCAAGCCACTGCTGAGGCTCTTGGTCAACAGATGAACAACCATGGTAATGACGGAGGTGGAGTTCAGGGTCCGATGACACTGGCGAACTTTTTGAAGGTTAATCCACCGAAGTTCAAGGGAACTACTAGCCCGACTGAAGCCGATACGTGGTTTCAAGCCATCGAACGAGCACTGCAAGCGCAGGTGGTACCTGAAGGGCAGCGTGTAGAGTTCGCTACCTATTTGCTCACTGGGGAAGCGTCGCATTGGTGGCAAGGAATCCGACACCTCCTACAGCAGGGTGATGATTATATCACCTGGAATGTCTTCCAAGAGGAGTTCTATAAGAAGTACTTTCCGACTTCTGCTAGGACGGCCAAGGAGCTTGAATTGTTGCAGCTGAAGCAAGGTACTATGTCCGTATCTGAGTATACTGACAAGTTTGAGGAGCTGTTCAGATTCTCTCGTATGTGTCAAGGGACTCCGGTGGAATATGAGGAATGGAAGTGTGTTAAGTACGAAGGAGGACTCCGGAGTGATATTTTCAGTTCAGTGGGACCAATGGAGATTAAAACTTTCTCCGAATTGGTGAACAAGTGTAGGGTTGCTAAAGAGTGTGTGAAGAGGGCAGCCGCTGAGAAAGGAAGTCACAAAGGATCATTTTCCCAGAACCGAGGGAAGAGCTTTGCACCTAGAGGTCCGCCCTTCAAGAGGGGAGGTTCCTTTAGGAGGCCCAACAACAACTACTCCCAAGGGAAAAGGTTTGGGAAGCAGCCTCAAAATGATCAATCTTGTACTAAGTGTGGAAGTCACCATCCGGGTGTACCATGCAAGGCCGGATGGGGTTTGTGCTACAATTGTGGAAAGGCAGGACATAGGCTCCCATGGTGTCCGGAGAAGCAGAAGCAAGGTGCTGGAAAAGTACAACAGACTGGTCGGGTGTTCACCACCTCAGCTGTGGGTGCAGAGGGATCCGAGACACTCATTCGAGGTAATTGTGAAATGGCTGGTCAAACTTTAAATGCTTTATTTGATTCGGGAGCATCACACTCATTTATTGCATTTGAGAAAGCCCATGAGTTAGGATTGAAGATCGTAACCTTAGGTTATGACCTAAGAGTGTATAATGCTACCCATGAAGCCATGATAACTAGGCTAGGATGCCCGAAAGTTTCGTTTAGGTTTAAGCAGCATGATTTTGTCCATAATTTAATCTGCTTACCGATGATCGGTCTTGATCTTATCTTGGGATTGGACTGGTTATCTGAGAACCATGTCCTGCTTGATTGTTCTACAAAGTCGGTGTACTTTATGCCGGAGGATACAGAAGGGCCGGTCGTGGTGAATAATTATTACTTGAATTCGATGATGGTGAACTGTTCTGGAATCGAATGTCAGGGTATCCTGTTGTTAACCGCGGGTGTTTCGGGTGATGATCAAAGGTTGGATCAGATTCCGGTAGTGTGTGAGTTTCCGGAAGTGTTTCCCGATGATATTGAGGAATTTCCACCTAACCGAGAGGTCGAGTTTGCTATTGAGTTGGTGCCTGGGGCGGGACCAATCTCAAGTGCTCCTTATAGGATGTCACCGTTAGAGATGGCCGAGCTAAAGTCTCAGTTAGAGGAATTGTTGGGTAAGAACTTTATCCGACCAAGTGTTTCCCCGTGGGGTGCTCCAGTGTTACTGGTAAAGAAGAAAGATGGAAGTATGCGACTCTGTGTGGATTACAGGCAGCTAAACAAGGTCACCATAAAGAATAAGTACCCATTGCCGAGATTGATGATCTCATGGATCAGTTACAAGGAGCTGGGGTTTTCTCTAAGATCGATTTGCGATCCGGTTATCACCAGATAAGGGTGAGGGGTGAGGATATCCCTAAGACCGCTTTCAGGACTCGTTATGGTCATTACGAGTACACTGTAATGTCCTTTGGGTTGACGAACGCTCCTGCAGTATTCATGGATTACATGAATAGAGTGTTCCGTCCGTTTCTGGATAAATTCGTGGTTGTCTTCATTGACGATATACTAATTTACTCCAAGACTGAAGAAGAGCATGCGGAACACTTGCGGACCGTGTTGCAGATTTTAAAGGAGAAGAAACTCTATGCGAAACTGTCTAAGTGTGAGTTCTGGAAGAGTGAGGTGAAGTTTTTGGGTCACGTGGTGAGTAAGAAGGGAATAGCCGTAGATCCAACCAAGGTAGAAGCTGTGATGGATTGGAAGCAACCAACCACAGTAACTGAGATAAGGAGTTTTCTGGGTTTAGCTGGCTATTACCGAAGGTTCATCAAAGGCTTTTCGCAATTAGCTTTGCCGTTGACAAAGTTAACTCGCAAAGACACTCCGTTTGTTTGGACTTCTGAGTGCGAGGAGAGCTTTCAGACATTGAAGAAAAAGTTTACCACTGCACCTGTGTTAGTGTTACCTGGGCCGAACGAGCCTTTTGAGGTGTACTGTGATGCATCGTTAAAGGGCTTAGGGTGCGTGCTGATGCAGCATCATAATGTGGTGGCGTATGCCTCACGACAGTTGAGACCTCATGAAGTTAGTTATCCTACGCACGATTTGGAACTCACTGCGGTTGTGTTTGCCTTGAAGGTGTGGAGGCATTATCTCTATGGGGTTAAGTTCCAAGTCTTCTCCGATCACAAGAGCTTGAAATACCTCTTTGATCAGAAAGAGCTTAATATGAGGCAAAGGAGGTGGATGGAATTGTTGAAAGACTATGACTTTGAGTTAAATTACCATCCTGGAAAGGCGAATATAGTGGCGGATGCGTTAAGTCGAAAGTCGTTATATGCGTCTTGGATGATGCTTCAAGAGGAGAAGTTGCTCAAGGGATTCGAGAGTCTAAAAATTGGTGCTCGAGAAGTATCTGGAACCTTGTGTTTGAGCCGATTAGAAATCTCGAGTGACTTTAAGTCCGAACTCCTAAAGGCTCATGAAAATTATGAAGCGTTATGGAAGGTGTTACCGGCTATCGAGCAAGGAAAACAGTGGAGAGTGTCGGAAGAAAAAGATGGGTTATGGAGATTCAAGGGTAGGATCATTGTGCCGGATGTTGGCACTTTAAGGCAAGATATCTTAAAGGAGGCACACAAAAGCGGATTCTCCATTCACCCGGGGAGTACTAAGATGTACCATGATTTAAAGGCGATGTTTTGGTGGCCGGGTATGAAGAATGATGTGGCGGAATATGTTTCAAAGTGCTTAACTTGTCAAAAGGTAAAGATTGAACATCAAAGACCTTCCGGGATGTTGCAACCCTTAGAGGTTCCGCAATGGAAGTGGGAAAGTATTGCAGTGGACTTTGTGTCGGGATTGCCAAGGACTAGGACTGGTTTTGATGCTATCTGGGTGATCGTGGACCGACTGACGAAGTCAGCTCACTTTTTACCCGTTCGGATGACTTACACCCTTGAGGAGCTAGCTCGGTTATACATAAAGGAGATTGTGAGACTCCATGGTGTACCTGCTACTATAATCTCTGATAGAGATCCTCGTTTCACTTCGAGGTTCTGGGGTGCATTTCAGAAAGCTTTTGGAACTCGATTAAGCTTGAGTACAGCGTACCATCCTCAAAAAGATGGTCAATCCGAGAGGACGATCCAAACACTAGAGGATATGTTGAGAGCTTGTGTTTTGGACCAACCGGCGAGTTGGGATCGGTATATGCCGTTAGTAGAGTTTGCATACAATAATAGTTACCATGCGAGCATCGAAATGGCTCCGTATGAGGCTTTGTATGGGAGAAAATGTCAATCTCCACTATGTTGGTATGAAGCTGGAGAGAAAGGCTTGTTGGGGCCGGAAATGATAGCTGAGACCACTGAACAAGTCAAGAAAATCCGAGATAGGATGCTTACGGCGCAGAGTCGTCAAAAGAGTTACGCCGATCAAAGGCAGAAGCCCTTAGAATTTGAGGCAGGAGATCATGTTTTCCTGAAAGTTACTCCGACCACAGGAGTAGGTAGAGCGATTAAAGCAAAGAAGTTGAATCCTCGATACATTGGTCCATTTCAGATCTTGGAGAGGATTGGGCCGGTGGCGTATCGGGTGGCTCTACCACCCCATCTTTCAAACCTGCACGACATATTTCACGTGTCGCAGCTTCGAAAGTACACTCCTGATGCTAGCCATGTGTTAGAACCCGAATCGGTTCAGTTAAGAGAAGATTTGACGCTTCCAGTGGCTCCAGTCAGAATTGATGATACTAGTATCAAACGGTTGCGTGGAAAAGAGGTTTCATTAGTCAAAGTGGCTTGGAGTCGAGGCGGTGTTGAGGAACACACTTGGGAACTTGAGTCGGAGATGCGAACGGATTATCCGCACTTATTCTCAGGTAATTGAATTTGAATTTGAATTTTGTGGGCAAAATTCCCAATTAGGTGGGTAGAATGTAAGACCCGGTTAATTAACGGCTAATTAACCAATATATGAGAATTTATTCTAGAAAGCCAAAAATGATATTTTTATGGCTTAATATGATAGAGGAAATTGAGACGAGAATTTTGGTACCAATTTTATGGAAATCGGACCAAGATTGGACCGAACGGGCCAAACAGGTCCAACCGGACCCAAAGTGGGCCCTTGGCCCAACATAACTAAACCAAAATCCTAGTTTTCAGCACTCTCTCTCTCCTCACACAACACTAATACACGCTGAAAAAGAGAGGCCATGGAGGGAAGAACACTCTCTCAAGTTCTATCTCTCACTTGATCTTCAAACCACCATAACTTTTGATCTAGAGCTCCGATTGCCGCTCCGTTTGCGGCCACGCGTTCACCGCGGAGCGCTCTACAAAACCCATAGAATTAATCTTGAGGTAAGCCACGTTTTACTGTTCAAAATTCCAGCCCTTGATTTCGAGTTTCATGAGCAAAAATGTTGAGATTTTGGGTTCTTCGATGTTATAGAACCCAACTCTCTTGAAGGAGAAGGTTAATCTTGTCTCTTTGGACCTTGGGTGTGGTAAGATTCTCAACCCTAGTGTAATTTGTTGTTCTATGAGGTTTGGGCATTGAGATGTTGTGTATGGGTATGATGATTGTGGCTTAGGTTGTGTATATGTGAATATTGGAGCTTGATTGGTGATTTTGGAAAGCTTGGAAGAGGGTTTTGTGTGATAAAATCTATTCTTGGAGGTGTTGATACCTTGAGAGCTTGTGGACAAGTGGTTTGGAAGTGCTCCGGTTGAGCTTGGGAAATTGGCTAAGGTATGGTTTCGGTTTCCCGTATCTAATATGTAATGTGGTAGGAAATACTTAGGCTAGAGGGCCTAAGATAGGCATTGAATTGATGATGTTGTGGAATGGTTGAGATATATGATGTGATCATATGTGTGACTATGAATATTGATGCCTTGATTGTGTGATATGTGAGAAAATGCATGTTGTGATATATGCTTGATGAATGATTGATGTTGAATTGATGGGTGGTGCCATATTGTTGGTGAGTATGATGATTATGTATAATGATGGTTGATTGGAAATTGATATTGTTAGAAATTGGGATGAGAAGGATGTATGACATAATATTGTGTTTATCCTTTGGCCTTTTGATTGAGAAGTGTTAAAATAGTTGGAGGTAGTTTTGAGAATTTTGGTAAAATGTCAATGCGTGAGTTGAGGATGGCTTGTTGTTGAATTTGGTACACTTTGATTGATTTCAAAGAAAAGGGATGAAATTGGCATGTTTTAATTGATTTTGAAAAGAGTTGAAAGTGGCTTGTTTTGAAAATGGCACTTTGTGGTTTTGAATGAAAATATGGTTTTTGGGCATACTTTGACGGGACATAACTTGGACTATGGATCTTTGATTTGTGCCAAATCTGTTTAGAAATGAAATTGGATCCGGGATGTCCATGCCGTTCGAAGAACGGGTGAAAAATGATTTAAAATGAGAGAGTTATGACCGTCGGAAGATTAGGGGTTGAATCTGTGAATTCTGCAGCTTTTAACTTAGAAAATTTTTAGCAGAATGACCCCTCGCGCGTAAGCGCACTTGGCGCGTATGCGCCGTTCTTCGAGAAAGCATCATCCACGCGTGCGCGTGCGCGTGGAGTGCGCGTACGCGTGGAGTGCGCGTACGCGTGGCCCTGTTTTCATCCCAAAGTTGATTTTTGAGTTTTAAAAGCCAAATTTCATACTTCTAAGCCTCTGATCTCACCACTTATGTCTTAAATCATTATGATATGCCTAGCATGAGGAAAAGGGCTAGTGAATGTGGTAACTTGCGAGTGAAGCAACGGAAAAATGAATGATCATTGAGGATCAAAGATGATTATGTGAGATGCGGAGAATGGCGGTGGAAGTGCTTGTTATGCCATGGGCCGAAAGGCCGTAATTGTTAATGAATTGGCTGGTTATGGATTTAACCGTGAGCCGGATGGCTGGATTATGCCGTGTGGCGGCGGAGCCATGTTTATGGCTAAGTATAAATGCATATATGATGTTGAATGAATTGTGAATGTTGGCACTTCCACCATTGGAGATGAGGGTTTCCCTAGGTAGTAGCAGTGGCTAGCCACCACGTGCTCTAGGTTGAGACTCGAAGCTCTTTTGACCCTATGTCGTAAGTGTGGCCGGGCACTGTGAAAGGCCCGGATGAGCTCGCCCCCGTAAATATTCACCAGTGAGGGTGATGGATATGGATCATGTTTATGATCAAGTTTATGATGAGTATAACTCGAGTTGGGGATGCACGACAGAGGGACAGTCCAATGATTAGCTACCAGGACTTGTCGGGTTGGCTTTATAACCGACAGATGATATCATCAGCCACTAGGGACAGGCATGCATCATAAGCATACTATATGAATTGTTTGAGATTGCCTATTTGACTGCATATTACTTGCTAATTGTCTAAATGCCTTATCTGTTCCTATTTGTAAATCTCTTGTCTAATATAACTGTGTTTGCTATATTATACTCCTGCTGGTGGTTGGGAGGTCTGAAGGAATTGGAAAGGGAAGTATTAGTTAGACTGAAGAATCTTTAGTCAGTTGCCACTTACGGTTTAGCTTGTTTATAAGCTTTGATATTATCTGGAGGAAGCTCTAGGATTGCCTTCGGCTTTCCTCTATTATTATGTATTATATATGTGGAAGCTGTTACTGTGCTGGGGACCTCTGGTTCTCACCCATGCGGATTTTGTGGTTTTTAGATGCAGGACGCGAGGCTTCTCGTTAAGGCATGCTGAAGACTTTTGGATTAGCGAAGATCCTTTGTTCTCGGGACTCTATTTTGGGTTATATATCTTGTTTAGATACTTTTATCTCCATTAAATAATACAAACTATGATGACTCCTCTTATGGGAGATTTTGGAGAATAGGTTTTATGTATTTGTGTCCCTTTGGGTTTTCTTTGGGGTTTTCCTTATTTTATTATTTGTATATATTACTATGCTCGGACCGGTTATCTTCGCAACTGGGTTTTGAGTCTCGATATTCCCATTTTTGACACTCTTTATATATATTATCTCGCGTTGGTTTATCCTTGTTCGTTACGTTATCGATCGGAGTGTTGCGCGTTCGAGTTACGGTTTTTGTTTACCCCTTTTTTTTCTACAAGGCTCCTAGTTATAATCAATTATTCATACTACTATACGTACTAAATTTTTGTTTTAGAGGTCGTAATACCTTGCCATCTCTGAATTATGACTTAAGCATAAGACTCTGTATGGTAGGGTGTTACAACGCGTGCGCGTACTTGACGCGTACGCGTGAAAAGCAAAATTGCTCAGCAACGCGTGCGCGTACCTGACGCGTATGCGTGACACGCAGAAAAGACCATCGATGCGTACGCGTGACTGACGCGTACGTGTGACTGGTGGACGGAAATCATGATTCACACTTTTCACATCTCCGCACAACTAACCAGCAGGTGCACTGGGTCGTCTAAGTAATAAACCTTACGTGAGTAAGAGTCGATCCCACGGAGATTGTCGGCTTGAAGCAAGCTATGGTCATCCTTGTAAATCTCAGTCAGGCGGATTTAAATGGTTTTGAGGTTTTGAGAATTAAAAGATAAATAAAACAGAAAATAAAATAAAGTTACTTATGTAATTCATTGGTGGGAATTTCAAATAAGCGTCTGAAGATGCTTTGTTGCTTCTGAACCTCTGCTTTCCTATTGCATTCTTCCAACCATGCGTGCTCCCTTCCATGGCAAGTTGTAAGATCCTCTCAGTGAAAATGGTCCTCTACGGTTTCTGCACGGCTAATCAACTGTCGGATTTCTCGTCTCGGATGAAAAAGACCAGGCACAGCTACCGCATGGCTAATCATCTGTCGGTTTTCGCTAGCGTCGGAATAGAATCTATTGATCCTTTTGCACACTGTCACTGCGCCCAACATTCGTAGGTTTGAAGCTCGTCACAGTCATCCCTTTTCGGATCCTACTCGGAATATCACAGACAAGATTTAGACTTTACGGATCCCAAGAATGGATGTCAATAATTCTAGCCTATACCACGAAGATACTAATCTCACGGACTCGGTCCGTATATTAGATATCCAAGAGAATATACTTCGGCTGTCGTCCAATGACTACGTTGAACATCATGTAGACCACTTTGTGGTTGTCATGCACGCGGATCTTGGCTAAGCGAGTAACGAGGATTGGGTGATTGTCACGGGTCACCCCTTCATTCTGACTTAACTGAATTAAATACGAGAGTATATCTTGGAGAAGAAGTAGGTGTGAATTGAAAGAAAAATAATAGTACTTGCATTAATTCATGAAGAACAGCAGAGCTCCACACCTTAATCTATGGGGTATAAAAACTCCTCCGTTGAAAATACATAAGTGAAAAAGGTCTAGGCATGGCCGTGAGGCCAGCCTCCAAAACATGAACAATGGTCTATAATAGCATAATGTAACAGCCCAGACCACCCGCTAGCACGATATTGTCCGCTTTGGCATACAAGGCCTCACGGTTTTGCCTTTGACGATAGGGATGATAGCCTAAGCCCCTCACACTCACTCGTCAAAACGCGTCATGCTAGGGAGAGGTATCCACACCCTTATAAGGCATGCTTCGTTCCCCTCCCCAACCGATGTGGGCCTTACAATCCACCCCCTAAGGGAGTCCAGCGCCCTCGCTGGCACATCGATCCGGATTCCGTCTCTGATACCATCTGTAACAGCCCAGACCACCCGCTAACACGATATTGTCCGCTTTGGCATACAAGACCTCACGGTTTTGCCTTTGACGATAGGGATGATAGCCTAAGCCCCCCACACTCACTCGTCAAAACGCGTCATGCTAGGGAGAGGTATCCACACCCTTATAAGGCATGCTTCGTTCCCCTCCCCAACTGATGTGGGCCTTACACACGTCGCCATGAATAGCTCCAAATTACGCATACGCGTCAGGCACGCGTACGTGTCGCTCCTCGTTGGTCAGCTTCATGGTTTCATCTTTTTCTCTGCAGAAACTCCATCAAATCCATTCGAATGCTACCTAAAATAAATAAAATTGCATAAGATTCAAAGTAGCATCCATAATGGCTAAAAGATAATTAATTCTTGATAAAACTTAATAAATTAAATGCAAATTCACTAGGAAAAGGTAAGAAAGATGCTCACGCATCAGTTATCACAAAGCATGGTTGGCAAAACAGAAGGTAGTGGAGTCAATTTTTGGAGGTTGCAAAGCTTCGTATGAAGCTTTACCCATATGGTTTGAGGCCATGTGTCACAAGGATCAGCAATCGTTCATTTCGAAACAATGCCTGCATATCAGGGAGATGACTTGGTGCCTAATATTCGTGTACTACACCGAGTCTTCTGGAGTTATTACTCATGTATTACAGCATTCAAACACTGCAAATTAATAGTGCAGGTAGACAGAACTCATTTGTATGGGAAATATAAGGGTTGTTTGTCGGTTGCAGATTCACAGGATGGCAATAGCAATATCGTGCCTATTGTATTTGCGATAGTTGAGGGAGAGACATCTGAGGCTTGGCACTTTTTTCTTAGTAACTTGCGACAACATGTGGTGATGGTGTGGACCTAACATCAAACAATCCGTTTATTAACTTTTATAAATTAAATTTAAAATACAGCGTGCTACACTTTTTCAAAGCAGATAGAAATTAAATTTACCTATTTGCAATCGGAAAGAGTTGAGGATTGCCAGGAATCAGCGTAATAAATGGTAGACGGATCCAAGCTCAGGTAAGTAAAAGTGTCAGTGGACCATCAATCTCCTTACAGTCGACACGAGTTGCCCTACACAACGCTCTATACAGGTGTGTCAGGCATGCCGATCCCCAACTAAATTGTATGATCCCAGCAAAATTACAGAGTAACGGCAGAAACTTCCACTGCACCACTACCTCAGACTTATCTCCAAACATAAAGTCCCAAACAATAACATTATGTGGCACACGTACCTCTGAATGTGAATATCATCAGCCAACACTAAACGATCTTTTAATGCTCGAAACCACGTCAAATTGATGAAGCTTCATCTACAGTCTGCCTTCCTAGGTTCAACACCAAACTGATCCAAGCATTCAGCCTCTAACGCCTCATAACTACTGAGTGTCGGTCCTGTAACTAGCAGACCATTCGTCGAAAGACTAAGAATTATCGCCACATCCTCTAGCGTCACAGCACACTCACCAACTGAAAAATGGAATGTCTTGTCTCAAGGCGCCATCTCTCGATCAGATCATTAACCAATGCCAACTGACATTAGACAATTTCAACATAAAAAACGTGATAAAAGCTAGTCTCCTGTAAATGTCCCTCCACAATTTGATTGTACCGCTCCGGTGGCATGTAATGGTCACATTGCAACATCTGTGAATCCTACAAAATATAACCATTGACCATATTAAACAAATATAACCTTATTTAGTTAACAAATTAAATTTAACAGAATCAAATTTTCATTATCACATAACCAGTAAAACATAATCATGTTAACAACTATATTATTAACTACTCAAAATTATTTTATAATAACAACTCTTATTCCTAATTTTTTATTTATATTTATATAACAATAATAATAATAATAATAATAATAATAATAACAATAATAATAATAATTTTATTATCGTACCTAGGTCTTAATAAAAATTATTACTACAACAAATTTATTACTAATAATTAATGTCTTTAGTATCACACACGTATAATATAATCTTAATAAAAATTATTACTATATTAATAACAACTTATAATAATTAATTTGTTATATCACACGTATAATTTTAATAAAAATTATTACTACAATAAATTTATTAATAATAATTAATTTTAATTATTTTATTATCATATCTACACATTTTAATAAAAATTATTACTAGAATCTATTAACAACAATAATTAATTTATTATCATACATCCATAATCTTAATAAAAATTATTACTATACTAATCTCTAACATTATCACTATAATTTATTACTATTAATATCTAAAATTATCACTATTATTTTAATTAAATTAAAATATTTAAAAACTATTACTACACTAATCTCTAATATTATCACCATAATAAATAATTAATTTTTATCATTATCACTAATATTTTAATTAAATAAAAATATTTAAAATTATTACTACACTAAACTCTAACATTATTACTATAATAAAATACTAATCTCTAACATTATCACTAATATTTTAATTAAATCAAAATATTTAAAAATTATTACTTCACTCATCTCTAACATTATCACTATAATAAACTACTAATCTCTAATATTATTACTATTAATTTAATTAAATCAAAATATTTAAAAATTATTACTACACTAAACTCTAACATTATCACTATAATAAACTACTAATCTCTAATATTATCACTATTATTTTAATTAAATTAATATATTTAAAAATAAAAACTTACATAATTAAGATGATCAAGATAATTAGTAATGTGGAACTCCGGATGATTGACATTTTTTATTCTCCTTCTTCTTAGCATTATTAAGATTTTAGTGGTCCAATTTTTTTTCTTCAAACTGATTTCATTGATGCGTCAATGGTGGAGAGTGAAAGTGATCAAGGTGGGGATGGAGATGAAGAACAAAAGTGAAACGAGGGGTTGGGATATTCAGATGGATTGTATACAAGCAGATGAACTCAGATTGATGCATGTTTGACACGTGGCTGGGGACACAAATTGGACGGTCCGATTTGTATGTACCTGTCCAGCCTCTAATCGAACTGTCTGATTACTATTCTTTAAATCGGACCGTCCGATTTTTTTATCGTAGCTGTCACAATCACGTGAAGTCCCTACACTCCCATAATCTGATTTTACACCATCTTTCTTTCAATATCAAAAATAAAGACATGGAGTTTT
Source organism: Arachis hypogaea (assembly GCF_003086295.3). Classification (NCBI taxonomy): domain Eukaryota; kingdom Viridiplantae; phylum Streptophyta; class Magnoliopsida; order Fabales; family Fabaceae; genus Arachis; species Arachis hypogaea. The sequence goes on from NC_092055.1 coordinate 47,524,730, forward strand.
TAAGTGATTTTTTTATTTTTTGTATTGTAGTATGAGTAGTATTTTTTAATAATATAAAAATTTAGTGTATTTTTATTTTGTATAAATATTATAAATCTGAAAGTTAGATTTGCAGTTTTTATTTTTTATTTTTTAAATTTATAAATCTAAGGATCAAATTTATATTTTAATACTAAAAATTAGGGGTGTGTATGGGTCGGGTGAAACCGGGTTTGATGTGACCCAGACCCGGCCTGAAATATATACCGGGCCTGTTTATTAGACCCGAACCCGACCCTAGACCCGATAAAACCTATACACTTTCGGGCCACGATTATACCGGGTATAAACCGGGTGAAAACCGGACCGTTAACATTACATTACCTTGATACCTTCTTATAAGCTAGCATGTGAAAATATCTAAATTTCCAAGACTCCAACCATTATTTGACATGGTAAAATTCACTTAGAAAAATATAACAAGAACCAACTCTTCTCTAAAATTAAAGCATAACCATAATCAATACTAATATTGTCTAATAATACCAAATATTTAAATCAATATAAATAACACAATATTATGCATTAGTCTAAAATCTTATGCATTTTAAACATAAAACATTAACTTATATTCTTATAATAACTAATAACACAAAATATTAAGGTTTACAATATTTAAATTCCAGATAAGAATAGCCATCATCTATCACTAATAACACAAAATATTAATTGTGTATGATGACCGGGCCACCGGGCCGACTTCGGGTGACCCGAGCCATGGCCCGGACCCGATCCGAAATAATGACCAGGTCTATTTTTGAGACCCTTACCCGACCCTAGACCCGGTGAAATCACACCAAAATAGCTCCTAAAGTGTCCGGGGCCGGGCCGAATCTTCGGGCCGGACCGGACTATGCACACCCCTACTAAAAATATTTTTAAACATACAAATCAAACTCTCTAGTTTAAGTTTTTTAAATTTTTTTATTTTTTTATCTAAAAAAAATCAATTCCCAATTTTTTATCTCCACCCAAAATTTATCTTTTAAATTTTTACCTCCATCCACATCTAAGTTTTGGATTTACAATTTTAATTTAATAAAAAAATTATTTTCATATTCATAAAAAACACATTAACTCTCGATGATATTATGGGTGTGTTTGGCAAACCTGTTTGAGAGGATAAAAGTGCGTTGAAGTTCTTTGAACGCTGCTTTTTTATGTTTGGCAATCTTTTTCTTCTAAACGCAGAAGTGATTTTGCAGCTTAAAAGCGCGTTTACTGGAAACAAACAATTGTTACTTCTGCGTTCACCACAACGTGAGTTCACCTTTGATGATCATTATTGATTTTTTTTAAAAGAATTTTCATATTTGTTTTAAGTCATTTCAAATATTTTAAATTTTTTTTCAATTTTTAGTATTTTTTTTATATTTTGATTCTTTTATTAAATTTGTTATTGTAATTCTATTATAATATGAATTATTGATCTTATTAAAAATGATAAAGTAAATAAAAAACTAATCATACATAACAATGGAATCATAAGTAATAAAATTTTACGGTCCAAAATAATACTAAATAAAAAAATACTGAGAGTACTAAAAAAATTATAGAATATTTTTTTGTTTGACATTGTAAAATTTATTATTATAATTCTTGTTTATTGTTTATTATTCTAATTTGTTATAATATGTATTATTGTTCCTATTAAAAATGATAAATTAAATAAAAAATTAATCATAAATAATAATAAAACATAATTAATAAAAAATTAGAATTTAAAACAATAAACAAAATAAGATTATTGAGAGTACTCATAAAAAGTACTAAAATATATTATTTTATATATTATTTTTAATTTAATAAATAAATATTAATTTTTATTAAAAAAATTATAACAAACTAAAATAGAATTTTATAAAAAATATACTAAAAGAAATATAAAAAAGGATTAAATATACTATAAAATAATATTATAATTTAATATTATATTTTTTTAATAATTAACTAATTATTTATCTAAAAATAATTTTAACTAATATTATTTAAATAATTTTATTTTATTAAAAATAATTTTAGTATAAAATTGTCAAATATAAATTATATTAGCACAAACTCACTTCTATCCAAAATCAATTTTACAAAATCACTTTTAATCAGACTTCAGTTTGACCAACTCTAATTCAAACACACACTCCTCTAATCCATTAAAAAAAATTAGTCTTTCCAAGCCATTCCATCTTGTAACAGCTTTAGAGATTTGATGTTTTGTTGTGAAATCAGAGCATGAATATATCTTATTGGTTTGATTTCACAACACAAAAGACATTTGGACCCACACAATACGACACCGATCACTCGAGTTTTGATGTGTGTAAGGGATTTGTGATTTGTCAAAGGATTCCACTGCACACCACTACGCTTTTTAGTTTTTTCATCCAAAGTATCATAAAAAGTGCCTAGAAAATACTCACCTCACTTTTCCACCGAAAATATTAAAGAGGAGTGCTAGGGGGACAGCAGATTTTGTGAGTTGTAGCCATCAATTAGCCATCAATAGTGTATTTAATGGTGTGAGATTTCATCTAATGGTAGAGAATCACTCATTTTCCTTTTATTGGCTAAGTGCTGGCCAGATTTTAATAAATCTGCTGGCCCCTAGACTTTTCCAATATTAAATTATACCTCTAACTTATATATGTCATTTTGAATAAGAGGTCTCTGATAATAGAAACATTTTGTGAATATTTTTAATTAGATTATTAACAAACAAATTATGTAAAATTAAAATGAAAATAGTAGAAGGTCAATACTTTTAACTAAGAAATAAAGATATGTTGAAGAGAAAAAAAGGGCACACAAAAAATGACATTTAAAGATGTTATTAATATTCCAGTTCCTACTTTGTGGTTGAGAACAAGTCTTAGAAGAAAGAAACTCACTCTCTTTTCAAGTCCTTTCTTTCTTATACCTTGTTCTTATTCCATAGTCCATACTATATGCTCCTCCCCTCTGCTTCACAAATCATAAACCAAACCCATAAAATGTTTGATATAAAAACATAAACTTTCTTAAACAAAAACTTTAAAGTTCTCTTCTTTTTCTGAAAAAAAAAAAAACAAATAAATTATCATCACTTTTAATGAATAAAATGTTAACCCCTTCAGCTTCTTCTTCTTCTTCATCTCTCACACAACCTTAAAATCTTACCTCAAAATCATCAAAACAATACACCCAAAAATAAATAAATAAATAAATTTGATCACCACCATACATATATAGATGTCCACACCATTAGTGGAACAGGCACCACCGCTGTCGCTGCTGCCACCACCACCACCGCCGCCGGCAAGAGAAGTGACGGAGCAAGCTTACACGACCCATTCGGGTAACGGTTCGGTTGGAGCCGTTATTGGGGTGGTGGCAGTTATAACCGTTTTGGGTGTGGTGGCGGGAATGATCGGTAGAATCTGTTCGGGTCGTCGGATTATGGGTATCGGCGATTACGACATTGAAACTTGGGTTGAAACCAAGTGCTCCTCCTGCGTCGACGGCACCATTGTTCTTCGCTCTCCTCCTGTTCCGCCGCCTCAGGTAGTGGCGCCGCCGGAGATTAATGGAGGAGGAGAGCACGTGGCGCCGGTGGTGGAGGAGACTCCATCCCGGGAGATTAAAGAAGAGGATCCTGATCATGATCATGAAGATGAAGAAGACGATGATGATGACGACGATCATAACGAAGAAGAAGAAGAACAACAACAAGAAAGGCAAAGTTCACATTCACAACATGGCCATGGTACTAGTTAGCTAGTGTTTTTTTTTTTAAATTTTTTTTATTAGTGTTCCTTGTTCTTGTTGTGCTTGAATGTTCATATTACATTACATTAAATTGTCTGTTGGGAGTTTGGAAATTAGTTATCCCAAGTTTGGATTAACAACTTAATTAAGTTATTTTTAAAAAAATAACTTAAATAATAAATATTTATATTAAAAATAGTTTATAAATAAATTATTTTGTGTTTAATTTTTTAATTCTAAAAGTATTTATTTTAAGAGAAAATTGATAAAAAAAATTTTATTATGAGAGAAGTCATTTTTTTTAATTTCTCTTTAAGCATTAAAATAGTTTTTTAAAAAATTGTAATTTTACTTTAAAAATTGTACTAAACATTAATATTATACTTTTTATTAAATTAAAAGTTAAAAAAAGTCACTTATAAACCTATCCAAACGATCCTTAACTTTTTTTTTTTATAGAAAAGGGAAAATCAGTTTAGTTGGTTTATTTGTTTTCTAAAGTTTAATTTTAATACAGGGATAATTATTAATCATCTTTTTTATTTTTTATTTTTTATAAAAATTATTATGTGTTTATAAACAATCAGAAATTATATATTTGTATATAAAAATATATATTATTTAATTATTTTTATTATATAATTAATTTTTAGTATATACCTAGTTGATTTTATATATATAATTTTTTATTCAAATAGTAGATTGGGAAAAATTTATTTTTATTAAGATGATTATATACACTCTATTATTAATTCTCTATTTTTGCTGCAATTATTTTTTTCCTCCAATGGGTAATGCAACTTTAGTGGATGTGAATTCATCACTATGGGCATGAATTTTGATTCAGCCTTTGCCCATTGGGATGAGAATCTTTTCTTCTTTTTCTTTTTCATATAATAGCAAAAGGAGATCGAGAAAGCTCTTTCCATAAGGATCTGTTTTCTAGTTTCTACCTCTAAATCCGGATTGATCGGAATCAAGACTTTATTAGCTAAATGTATTTATTTATATAAAAAAAGAAGCATCATCATATCGAGTAATGCTGCTATAGTAGGCATGGTTGTTGAAATTAAAATCCAATTTTTAAAAATATGAAGCCTCAACTTTCAATTTCTCTTTGGTCAGTGACTGTGTTGGAGTTATTCAGCGTGGTCCTTGAATCCACTACTGTTAATTTTAGTTTCAATTTTTTAGGGTGTTTTCAAGTATTTCTTTTCAGTGCCTCCATAAAAATGGAAATCTTATTAATTATTTGTTCCTACATCAATCTCTATAGTGGTTGGATGCTCATGGTGATGTGCTGTGGATTAATTATGAAACATCATTTTTTGAGTTTTGAGAGGTAAAAAAAAAAAAAACAATGAAACGGGACTATGTTGGCTATAGTCATTGGCCAATGACCATGTTCGGTCTTAATAGGGTCTTAATATGGGTCTAGGGGATAGCTAGGGGTTCTAACTGCCACTTTTGGACTTGCATGTTCATGCATTTAATTTTAGGGTTTATTTAGTTTAGTTTTCGAATGTTTTAATAAGAATATTTGTTAGAGAATTACAAATAGAAGAATCATTTAAAAGTTATGATGTATACATGTCATGGCTTATGGAAATTATTATGGTGTTTTTATAACATTATAGGCTATTAATAAGGTATTTTTATAATATGTATGCATGATTGAAAATTTATCATGTGTATAAATACATTTCATATTTTAAATAGATGAAAACATGGTGCTTTTTTCTAAAAGGGAGGTCAAAATAGTGTAATACAAAGATATAGATATCGAAAATTCGTTAGGAACGAAAAACAATTTTACTGGATGAACAGTAATTCAGTTTGGAGTGAATTTTTTTTTAATTCTTTTATTATTGAGTTGTGTTTTTTGCCTCCATTAAAAAAGATTTTTGTTCCACTAAAAGGAGTTTTTTTTATCTCTAACGATTTAGGGTGTGTTTCTTAAACACATTTGAGAAGATAAGAGTGCCTTTAAATGTTTTGTTGTTTTTTTTATGTTTGGCAACATTTTTCTTTGAGAAAGTCAGTTTACTAGAAGCAAGAAATTATAGCTTGTGCGTTTAAAAAGAATATTTAAAAATACTTAAAAAGAATATTAAAATATATTATTTTATATATTATATTTAATTTAATAAATAAATATTAATTTTTACTATAAAATTGCTTAAAAAATTTTCAATTTTTATATGTTATTTTTAATTTAATAAATAAATATTAATTTTTGTTATAATAGTAAAAATTTATAATATACTAAAATAAAGTACTATAAAAAATACTATATAAAAAAATATTTAAAAAGTATAAAAAAATTAAATATACTTAAAAAATAATATTATAATTTAATATTATATTTTTTTAGTAATTAATTAATTATTTATCTAGAAATTATTTTAACTAATATTATCCAAACAATATTTATTTTATTAAAATTAATTTTAATAAAAATAGTCAAACATAAATCATGTTAGTACAAACTCACTTCTACTCAAAATTAATTTTACAAAATAACTTTCATTCAAACTTCAGTTTAATTAACGTGAATTCAAACACACACTTACTTGTTCTTATATATACCTCAATCACTCAGTCAAGGCCATTTTTTGAACATATATAACTAATTTTTTCATATTAAAAATGTTTAGCCATATGAATAAAATTAATTATTTTTAAAAATTTAAAAGAACTTTTGTTTCGAAGGAAACCGAGTCAATCCCCACCCCGCAAACACATACTAAGTGTGTTCTTTGAGGCTAAAATTTTTCATTAAGAAAAAATAAAAATGTATACAATTTAATTTTACTGGTTGTACATATATTTTTATTTTGGCAAAGGAATCAGTAATGGGATCTATTAATTACTTTGCAAGTTAATTTTTAAAATTTTTTTAATATCAAATCGGAGAGTCTAATTTATTTATTGTGATTTCTTTTATAAAAAAATTCATAAATCAGAAGGTCTAATTTTTGTTCTTAACAAATTGGATAGTCCAATTTTTGTTCTAAAAAAATCAGATGGTCCGATTTCTATATTTTAAATAAAAAAGTTCCACATTTGAGAATAACATCCTTATAATCTATAATTCTAAAAATTACTATTTTCAGCCCAATATAAGAAATAATTTGCTGTGTTTGATTGGAATTTGTCAAACTAAAATTTAAATGAAAGTAATTTTATAAAATTAATGGATAGAAGTGAATTTATGCCAACATCATTTATATTTGGCAACTCTATACCAAAATTGATTTTGATAAAATAAATATTATTTGAATAATATTAGTTAAAAATTTAAAATTACTTTTAGATAGATAATTATTAAAAAGGATATGACATTAAATTATAATGTTATTTTTTTAAACATGTTTAATTTTTTTATATTTTTTTGGTATGTTTTTTATATAGTATTTTTTTCTAGTACTCTTCATACTTTTTTTAGTATGTTATAATTTTTCACTACTATCATCATCATCATCATCATCATCATCATCATCATCATCATTTATTGTTGATTTTTCATTTAATTTACTTTACCTAATGGGATCAATAAATTATATTATAAAAAGATAATAATAAATATAATAATAAAAACCATAATTATAAAAGTGTATAATGTCAAACAAAAAAAATTAACAAAAAATAAAAATAATATATAATAAAAAAAAGAGTTCATATAAAGAGAAATAATAAGAATTCCCTAAATAAAACAATAACTTATACGAAGGATAAGGTTGGTAGAAGAAAAATAAAAGTTTAGAGTCAATGGCTAAACGCTGAACGCGAAGGCTAAGAATTGTTGTTTTCTGTAAATGTGGTTTTAAGTACAAACTAAAAATGGAAACTTTCAAGAAATTTGAACATGCTTTTTTCCTTCCAATAGCTAAAACAAATACACCAATATTCATAGGTTCTAGAGAGTATTACTGATCAATAACAAAAAGAGAAACTCTTGAAGACTAGCAATTTTTAGTATTTTTAGCTATTATGTAGTCAGCACAAATACTAAATTGTTTTAATAAATAAATTTTATTGATTTATGTATGAAAAATTCTGGTAAACATAGGTGCAAATTATATGTCTCTTGTATACAAAATGTCTGTAAATATTAATGCAAATTATTACTAGGCAAATGCTGACAAAAAATGATAATATTTGCTGGCCATGTAGCATTGTTCAAAGAAAAATAACAATTTGTATCTATAAACTTTAGGAACGTTGACAAAAGTACTCATCAAATAAGGAAACTAGCGCTATACTCATGAAAGATGGGTTCCGTACGACAAAGTACCAAAATCCTATTTTTTAATAAAATTTTCAAATTATCTCCGCTCTTTATCTTCAACCTCAACTCCACTATAAAATCTCTTCTTTCCCATATCTCATACTTTCACGTCTCTCCATTACCACCACCTTTAGGGGTGTTCGCGATGCGATTTGATTTGGTTATTTAGGAAAAAAATATTCGATCCAATCGTTTATTAAAACTGCGATTCGATTTGGTTCGATTTTTTATCAAGACTATCTGAACCAAACCAAACCAATTAAAATCGGTTTGATTTGGTTCAGTTTGTTCAATTTTTTTAATTATTCAAAAAGATTTAAATAAACAAAAAAATGAAAAAGAAAAAATAATTTACATTTAACAGAGACCAAATCCTAAATTCATTATTATAATCCAATGGCCCAATTTCACAAATCGCAACCTCAATTTCACAAAAAGAATCTAACTCAATCCAAATTTATCAATTACAAAATTCAAAACCTAAACCTAATCATAATTTCACATTAACAAAATTTAAACCATAGCAATTTCATCAATCAAAAATTAAAACATATATTAAAATTAGTGATAACGACAGAACAGAGGCAGACCAGAGGCAGAGGCGGTGGCAAAACTGTGAGCAGGACGCAGTAAGCAACAAACTGTATAATTACATAATTCACAAAATCACAAAAACAGAATTAAAGATCACTATTGTAAAGACAAAATCATAGAAAAACAGAAGTAGTAACAAACAAAATAAAATCATAGAAAAATATATGCAAAAGCACAAAAAGTAAAATCACTAACAGAATCATAAAACAGAATCAAAAATAAAAATCTAAACATAGAATCATAAAAAAATAGAGACAGAAGCACAATAAAATAAAATCACTAACATAATCATAAAAATAGAAATTGAATACCTAATTTGGAGGTAATGGAGCGGACGACGACAACGCTTGCTTGTATGTGGAGGAGACGGCGGTTGCAGTGTGTGGAGGAAGACGGTAGCTCCTGGTGCGTGGAGACTAGAGAAACACAACGTAGAGGAGACATCAGTTGTTGTGCATCAAGGACGATGAATGGAGGGAGAAAAGGAGTCACGCCAAGTTGAAGGAATTTGCGCGATGAAAAAGGGAGGGAGGACCGCGCCGAGAAGATGGAACTACGATGAGAAAGGGCCGTCGCAAAGGTGTTGTCCGACGACGCCAGGGGCTGAGAAAACAACGACTTTGTGGAGGGTGGGAGGAGAGTACTCGAGCATTAACTATAACGACCCACAATTTTAAAAATATAAATATAAATGAGTTATAATTTATTTTATAAATTGAAGTTTTTTATTTTAGAAATTATTTTATTATAAGTAATTAAATTAATTTTATACTATTTGAGTTAATTAAATTCATATTCTTATATATATTTTATTATGATAAAATATTTTACCTAATTAAAACTATAATTTTATTAATTTATAAATAATGAAAATTATATATATATAATTTAAGTAATTGATATTCTTAATTTAAAAACAAAATTTAGCCAATAATATTATTATTGCATTTAATATCCGACAATATGAGTAAATATGAGTACTTCTCGGTGAACGTAGCTTTGTTAATGCTTCATTGTATATCTTTTATCTTTTATTATTATATTACTAATGTTATTTATATTAATAACTCATATATATTATTACTTGTGTTTTAATATATCCAGCTTTTATAATTACCCGTTTAAAATATTTATAATTTAAATTGCTGACTCAGCAGCCTTATAACGCGACACCCAACCCCATTCTTTGACAACTCGTCACTTTCTTTATTAATCATTATCATTACCCTTCATTCTCTCTTGGAAACAAACCAAGAAGAAATAAAAAAGAAAGAATGGCCGTGGGAGAGAAAAAGAGAAAATCATGAACCTCAATCCTTCCGAGTTTGATTTCTTGATTTCCGTAACTCAATAAAAAATCTAATTCGATAAAAATATTTGTATCCTCCTCCTCTACACGTGGGCACCATTTTGTTTCGGTAGAAGTTGATGGTGACATAGCTTTCCTTCCTCTTGAGTTTGGCTAATTGGAGTTCTAGAAAGCACAGACGATTTCTAACGTTTTTTTCTTCAGCAACTCAGTCAAAAAATTTCTCTGGAGCTTCCGATATTTTGATTTTGTACTAAGGTAGGGATTGATAATTTTATAATAATTGAATGTGAACTTGATAAGTGAATATTTTTTAATTGATTATTAATTAAATTTGACTGAATTTATGTTAAATTTTTGTGATATATTGATATTTGTGACTAGTTTGGGGTTTGATCAGTTTAAGTGCAGCCAAGAACTGAATTATTTTGATGAATTCGAAGCTGGAATGTTGTTGGTGATCAAGTAGAATTGGTGAGATTTGATGACGACATTGAAATTTAATAAGAAATAAATTGATAAATTAATGACATGATTTGAGATATGAAAATGGTTTGATTTTGGAAATGGCCGAATTTTTAATTAGGTTGATTTTATAAATATTTTGATATTAGAAATGGTTTTGATTTATTGGAAACCATTTGAAAGAGTTTGAGAAATGGTTTGGATGGGATTCGAGAAGGGTGGCAAAGTCTGAGTTTTAGGGGAGATGCTGCCAAAATTTTGTTATAAAATTTAAGACTTTGTTTGAAATGTTATTTAGAAAAAGATCGGATTTGAGAAGTTGTATTATTTAATTTTTGATTTATTAAGAAAATAGTTATATTTTAAGTTTAATTTATTTAAAAAAAGTATATGTTTTGAGTTTGATTTATTTAGAAAAGAATTATTTTACGATTTTAAATTATTTAAGAGAAGTATTATGTTTTAAGGCTGGTTTAAGTAAGAAAAAAGGCTTATCTTTTGAATTTGACTTAAGAATTTCATTCGGAGGATTTTTAGTGAACTTTAAAAAGTAATTGAATTTTGATTGGAGGATTTCGTTTTGCGACGTCTTGGAAAAAGTTAAAGAATTAATTTTAAGGATAAAACTGGGATTGGTGTTAGTTTTGACATGGGTTCGGAACTTTTGATTTGTATTATTTGGATTTTAATTTGATTTAGAAACTTTATTTGATTATTTCAATTTAAGAAAATAATAATTGTTAAGAATTTCTAATGAACTTAAGAAAATGAGATTAGTTGTCGCTCCCTTAAAGTGTAGAAGCCTTGCTGAGGGGTTTAACTAATAAATGGTTTCCCTTTATCTTTTGAAAGAAGAATTGGTTTAAGTGAAATTGTTTTAAAGGTTTTAGAGAATGTCACAAAGAGGTTGCTTACAGAGGCTATCAATACATACATTGGCTAGAGAGAGCCTCACCTGTAAGACAAAAGTTGCTTATAGAGGTTATGTTTGCATCCATTGGCTCAAGAGAATCACATCTGTAAGACAGAGATTGTTTACAGAGGTTATGGCACTGGAATCCAAACTCAGACAGAGGTTGATGAGTTAAATGGAAACATAACTTAATAAATAACAAAGGATAAAAGAATTAAAAGAATAAAAGAAACTAAAAGAATCTCTGTCACAGGAGAGCAGAGAACAAATATTAAAAGAATCTAATGAACATCTGCCACAGTAGAGCAGATAGAAAAGAGGGTATTAATTAAAGGGATCTCTACCATAGTAGAGTAGAGAACAAAGATTAAAAAGAAATTGAATGCTGTTTGGACCTTAGTGCCAAGTGTCTAGTGGGGGCGGCGATACGTAACGCTCACTGGAGACCGGATGGAAGGTTCCCTCATGAGGACGTCGATGCGTAACGCTCATGAAGGGGACGTTGGCTGAGATAAGGACGGCGGTACGAAATGCTTATCTCAGGACCAGTGTCAGGAATCGGGCAACAAACCGACACATGAGCTCATGGCCTGTATAGGACTAGACATGCATCATACTTGTTTGCGCATACTTATTGTGATTATGTTTTCATGATTGTGTGTGCCTGTGATTGGATTCTATATTTTGTAATTGCTCTCTGATTTGTGTTTGTCTTGCATTGTTTGTGCCTATGATTGATTTTCTTTTGTCATTGAGTTTTGATGGTAATTCGTGTTGAATTGGGCCATAAGACGAGTCGATTTAGTTTGGACCAGAGACCGAGTTGATTTGATTTGGGCCAAAGGCCGTGATTGGAAGGACCATCGGTAAGCTTTGGTTAAAATGGTTTCTTAGTAAGTGATGAAATATATGAAATGTCATTTTGTGTGAAATTTTTATAAAAAAAAATGAGTTTCAAATTTGGATAATGAACTTAACTTCTAACCCCGACCCTACTAAGAACTCCCCAGTTCTCACCCCCTATTTCCACCCTTTTTAGCTACAGGAGCGAAGGTTTAGTGTAGAGTTTCAGGAGCATAGAAGATTATACTCACGAGTTAAGTTCTTAGATTTTATTTTTTCCTAGTCATTTATTGTTTTTAGTTTTTAGAGGGGGATAGGACTTGTATTTGAGGATCTTTGAGTAAGTCTATGTATTTAATGTTATGTGAATATATATATTCGTGACTAAAAGGTTTAAAGTAAAAACCTTTCGTTTTCTTGATTAAAGTTTCGGTTCATATTCGTAAAGGCTCAATATTAAATAAAGATAGTATATCATAAAAAGGTTTAGAGGTACGTGACGCTTAGGCTTTTAGTACGATCATGAGGTGCTAAAAGCCAGGGTGTTACATTCACCACATTCTCTGCTACTCCACCATCGCCACCGCCACCATCACCACTATAATGGCATCGACATCAACTACCTCTATCCTTCCATCCCATCAGCCCCACCTTTCTCCTTTTTTACTGTTACAACCATGATCACATCATCCTTTAACAACAACAATAACTGCAAGCAAGATTTTCTTTTAAACGGTCGACGTCTTTCACCACCACCACCACTGATTTTGGCGTCGTCTGTAGTAGGAATAGTTTCAGTCTGAATCACTGAAAACCTTGAAGAGGTTGATGTCGTACACGTCGTTGTGATGGTACTAGAGAGGAAGAGGACTGGAGCGTGGCAGAACTGGAGCTGAGGAGGTGGAGCATGGCGGAACTAGAGCAAAAGAGAGCTAGACAGAAGAACGACGTGAGACGAATTGCAATTGTCATATAAAACCCATCTTTCATAGATATAATGTTAGCTTTCTTATTTGATGATTACTTTTATTATTATTCATAAAAATTCATGAGTATAAATTGTTGTTTTTCCTTGATCAATATGTGAGTCTAGTACACTCGTGGTGTAACACCTTACCACACAGAACCTTACGCTTACGTCGTAAAGCAGAGGTGGCGAGGTATTACGACCTCTAAAAGAATTCATATCTAGGAGCTTTAAAGAAGAAGTTAAGTAAAAGCGAAAACAGAAAATCATTTCACACTCGCATGGATAATCGTAAAAGGGATAGGTAATTATATATATTTATACAACTCAAAATATAACTCAAACTACAGAATATACACCTATTTTTCTAAGTCAACCTCTAGAAGGGATAAAATAGAAAATATACATGCAGAGACTTCTATATACATATATACATAGCCTAAAACAAAATATAACAGTCCAAAAGATAGTTTGTCGCTTGTAAGGAGGGTCTCCAGATGCTTAACAAGGTGTCTCTCAACCTGCATCTGAAAAACAACAGAAATATGTATGAAATGAAAATTGGGGGTTCTCAACATGGTAAAGATGCCCGCATAGTTAATACAAAAGGTCCCGAGAAAGCCAAAGGCATTTCTAGAACTACGACACTCAGATTTCAGCTTAAAGATCCAACTAAATCAGGAATTAAGTAAGTTATCTAAGGTATTCAAGTTCTAAATATAACTTTAACCTAACACTTCACTTTCTGTCTCCTCTAATACTTCGAATCACCGGTGCAACAACCCTCCCTCACGCCTCCGTCAAGAAGGGTCTCTCAGAAAACATACACATACAATTCAAGTAAGGAAAACACAGATAGAAGTGCAATTACATCAAGTAGAACAAGTAGCAAATAAGTAGAGTTAAGCAATTAAGCAAATCAAAACAATACACACTCAAGCAAAACATACAAATGCATATGATGTATGCCTGTTCTATGGCTGATGAGTCTCATCTGTCGGTTATATAGCCAACTCGACATGTCCTGGTAGCTAATCATTGGACAGTCCCTCTGTGCGAGCATCCTCTAGCTCAATAATATCCATGAAAAAATCCCAAGTTCAATTTATCCATGGGTGAGACAACCCAAGCTCAAATTCATATATATATATATATATATATATATATATATATATATATATATATATATATATATATATATAACCCAGGAAGTTATAAAGTACCCGGTCACATCTTGCGATAGAGGGTCAACAATGTCTCAATTATTCAAGCCAAATAGAATTTTAATTCATCATTCTTAATGTCATCATCATTCATTAATTCATATCTCATTAAATCTCAAATTCATCATCATTCTCATTATTACTATCATCACCTCGTCCATTATAATCTTAATATTTACTTATCTCAACTTCAATCACAATTCTCAACATAACAGAGGGTCAATAATTAGTCTCAAAATATACAAGTCACATAATGATCTCTTTTTTTTAACATAACACTTCAAATCAAATTTTCAATTTTTATAGAAATTTCGGCAGCATCCCCTCTAAAACTCAAACTTCTACCATCATTCAAGGGTCCCAACTACCAAACCAAATACATCTCAGTCATTCAGATCATTCCTAGTATCAAATTATTTCAAAATCAAACTAATTCTAATATTAAATCTTTTTTCAAAACAACCAATTTCAATAACAAATCATTTATAAAATCGAACCACACATCTCTAAACCAATCCATTTAATTCAATTTCACAAACTCACCATCAATCCTAAACACATCAACAATTTTCATTATTTTTATTACTTATCAAATACATAATCCAACACATACAAATTCATTCATCCTTTATACATACATCATAAACCATATACACACTTCATCAATAATTCATTCAATTCATTCCTATCTTAAAGTCTTCTAACCTAAGTTTTTACGTGACATTAAATATTAACTACGAGAAACCAAAACTATACCTTAACCAATTCCTCCCTAAGCTTGAAATACCTCAAAAACCTCTCTTTTCATAAGCTCTGAACTTCAAATGTTAATTTCTCAAGCTTAATTACCCAGATTTTGTTTCAAACCGTCAAATTGAACTCTAGATCGAAAAAAACACAATCTTACCTACGGATCAATTGGATAAAACCTAGTGATTATCTACTACTAGAGTTTACCATTTTGTTTTGATATAATTGAAGAGAATTCCGAGACGAACACGTGGCCGCTGACGGCTCGTCAATTGGAGTTCCGAATTGAAAGTTATAGGCGACGGAAGTTAATGATGATTAGCGTCTCGAACCCCTCCCTCACCTCTCTTCATTCAGTAGCATGAATTCCCTTTGTTGAGGAAAAAGTGGCTAAAGCCACTAATAAGAGAGTGAATGGGTTGGGCTTTGGACCTATTTTAGGACCAGTCCAAGCAATTCAGCCCATTGACTCAATTTTGGGCCAAAATCTTTAAAATTAGTGTCAAAATTTGTATTTTAAATATTTTTACTTCTCTAAACTATAAAAATTGAATTTCATAATTTTTTTGATTAATAATTAATTTATTAGCTAATTATTTATTTATTTCGTAGGGTTTACACGTGGTGTTTACAACATATCCTTTATTTTATCCCAAATCAACACTATTAATTCTATTAGATCTTGTTAACGTATAAGCTATTCTATATTAAACTATTGACTAGATCAAAAGTAGTGATATTTTTATATGAAAAAAGATACCGAAAAGAATTCTAAAATTTATAATAATTTTTTCTCTAAAGTTTTAAATTTTTTAATTTTTAAAAGATGTTCTTTGAATTATCCAAAAAAAAAATGCTACAAAAAATATTAAATATTGTCGAATTTATTGGTAGAATAACAAAAATAATCAGCTGATAAACATATTACCATAAAAAATACGATGGTATAACTTTTGCTGGTAACTAATTACCGTCGGACGTCTCAATCTGACGGTAATTGTCGGCAAATTCTTCGACGGATTGTTTGATAAAAAAATATTTGGCTACCAGCGGAAATTGTTTGCCAGTAATTTTGGCACCACTATATTGTTTTGCACCATCTTATTGTCGGATTTTTCTCCTGGTAAATTCAATAATAAATTTAAGAGTAAAGTATTGTTTTTGTCCTCAACGTTTGGGGTAAATCCTATTTGTATCCTTAACGTTTAAATCGTCCTATTTGTATCCCTAACATTTGTAAAAGTGATTCAATGTTATCCTACCGTCAATTATATATCATGAGCGCTTTAGTTTGAGTTTTAAAAATCTCTTCTTGAAGTTAGAATACAAATATCTGGGATTGAATCGATGATCTACTCCAAAAAATAGCTCATCAAATGTTGAAACTAATTCTTACAACATTTACATAATTCACTTTTCTAGGGACATAATTGAATCTAAACACAAATAATGGGTATAATATTAAAATTGACCACATCCAAGTGAGACCTAATTTAGAATGAATACATCCAAGTGAGAATAATTGAAAAATATAATCTGATTTGTTAGTATAATTGATAGTATGATAACATTGAATCACTTTTATAAACGTTAAGGATACAAATAGGACGATTTAAACGTTAGGGACACAAATAGGACTTACCCCAAACGTTGGGGACAAAAACGATACTTTACTCTAAATTTAATTTTTTATTTTTTTAACAAAATTAGTAGTTAAATTCTAAATAATAGAAATCAAATAAGGATTTTATTAAATATCAAGTGTACATATAAAATAAAAAGTTAAATAAATAAGATACAATCAAATAGTCTAGAACAAAATCCTAATCACTACAGATCCTGATAGTCGTTGTCGTCGTCATTCTTCTGGCCCTGCTAAGGTGGTCTAGGCGATGATGTCAGTGCCCCTCTAGCAGCACCGCTATCACCAGCGTGCATTTGCTCGTGGTACACCGCTATCTGTTGCTGCATCCGCTGAATCCGCTCCATCTCCTGCCTAAGCTCCAACTTGAAGAAATCTGTGTCTGACGCGCATGCAAGAATCTTGTTAAACCTCATCTCAGACTGTTGTAGCTGCTGAGCCTGTTGGTGAAGGCTTTGGGTGAGATTCTGCACCTGCTCCCTCAAATCAATGCTATCCTTAGGATCGACAGGGCTGGTGGCAGAGGCAGAATAAGCCTTCAATCTGGAGGTGTAGAGGTTGTTGGTAAAGAACGATCTCAGTCCATAGACGCAATTTTTGTACGGCTCAAATGCACTCCGAGCCAAACCTTATCAGGATCAACAATTGAATCAGCGGAGTTGTTGTCGTCCTCTTTAGTATGCTGAGATTGCTGGGTTGTTGCCTCCAATCTTTGCTTGTAGGACTCTTGTGTAACACATGTTTTCATTAGGATGACAGTTAATTGAAAACTTTATATCACATGATGTTTACTCACATAAGGGTCCGCAGACTGCTGATAAGAAAATCTTTCCTTATTTTCATTCAAGGTGTGAGTATACTTGAAGGTCTCCCCTATCGTCACATCACAATCCAACGACTTATACTACACATATTGAAACAATATGTTAAATCAAGTAATAATGACATTATATGTCAAAGACAAAAACAACTTAACAATAAAAAATGAAACAATTTACATACCAGTCTAGCCTTTGTCTTCACGAAAGTCACAAACCCGTCGGTATACTTCAACGACCTGGACGATGCCCTGTTAGCTCTGTTTGTGAGACGACGATGCCAGAACCCCTCATCACTCTCCCAATGGATGTACGGTTCATTCTTAATGGCCAGACAGAGCCACTGAGTGAGGTGGTCGCGCTTCTTACGTACGTCCTGCATCATCTGCTGAAGCTGCCTAGCCATCTGATGGTCGAAAATCTTCCTGATCATGCCATTGTGAGTCTTCTCCCATATAAATTTCTCCTGCATAAAGAAATATTTAGCACTAGTTAATCGAAATTAAATAAATAATTAAATAAAATAGAAGATATAAACTAGCTAAAGTTTGAATATATTGAGTTTTTACCGCCCACTTCTGAAATCATTGCTCTCTGATCTCAGCAGAGATCTTCTTGTAGTTAGGCCATGGATTATCTCACATCAGCTTAATGACATTGGTACATTCATATGTACATGCATTGTTATTTACACAAACCTATCATTGAAAAACTTAAGATTAGCAAACACATATGTTGAACAAGAATATCAACATAAATTGCTTTTAAAAGACATTAAAATAGTACTCACGCCATTAAACCATCAGGCCAAATTGTCATCCGTACGATAGGCAATAGTGAAGGAGAATTTGGCTGGGATCCATGAGTGGGTTCCGACACTGCGGTGTCTGTACCTAGAGGTGGCGTCGACATCGAAGTAGTGGGTTGCTGAGTGGATGGAGGTGGTGGAGGAGTCTACTCTGATGAAGCAGCCGCATGACTTCGTGGTGACGGGGGTGGCGCAGTAGAAAGATCCATGTAGTTAGGGTTAGAGACCATGATGAACGGCTGATCCTGTGCACCCATTGCTTGTGATGTCCCAGGGGTAGTTGGAGTAGAGGGCGATGACTGAGAAGTCCCACGAGTACCAGTAGAAACCCTCCCTCTATTCCGATCACGAGGCTAATTCGTGACACTTCTTCCTGTCGTCATGTCTGCAGAGAGAGAGAGAGAGAGAGAGAGAGAGAGAGAGAGAGAGAGAGAGAGAGAGAGAGAGAGAGAGAGAGAGAGAGAGAGAGAGAGAGAGAGAGAGAGCACTACAAGAAAAAGTATATTTTTCGACGCTAAAAATCGACGGTTATCTCTCCCGTCGATATTTTTCGACGGCTTGCCGTCGATATTATTAAAAAAGATAATTAAAAATAAAATATTAAAATCGACAGTAAAGTCGTCGATTTTTTTGGTAATCCATTAACCATTCTCTTACTATCGACACATTGTCGACGGGGTGTGAGAGGAAAATATTTTTATTTTAAAATCGACGAACGTAGCGTCTATTTTATTATTTAAAATATCGACACATTTTGTCGTCGATAAATTTAAACGGTCTTGATCACTTTTTAAAATTAAATGGATGGTACAGATTTAATATATAAAATCGACGCCTAAGACGTCGTTTATTTTCAAATTAAAATCGACGGATAGGCTGTCGATTTTTATCAATAAATTAAGTTCCCCCACTCACTCTCCGCGTTTCCTTTATTTTTCCAAATTCACCATTTCAATTTTCACCAACCCTCATTTTACCCCTGAATACACCTCGCATACTTCAACCCTCCTTTTCCATCGCCGCCGCGCCGCCGTCGCTCTGCTGCTGCCGTCGCTCCGCTGCTGCTGTCGCTTCGTCTCTCCTCTGATGATGTCCACAAAGAATCAGGTTTTCCTTCTCTCTCTATATATATCAATTTCAAATCTTAAATTCACTTCAACTTTTTCTCTGTCTCGCGTTTTGGAATTTGTAAACAGAGGAGTTTCGGACATTGATTCCTAAAGGCTTTGAAGTAATTGGAGCGCTTGCTTACGGAGCCGGCGCCGACACTCAAGCGGCAGTTCATGCTGCTCGCAGACTAAGAAAGCTTCTATACGTTGAAGAGGAAGGGGATAATCGACTGGTGATCGGAGCAGTCGCCGCCGGTTCCGGCGAGCTGAAATTTTTCGTGTCGGAGAGTGGAAAATCGAATAGCCTCGAAGAGGTTGATTCAGTTGTTGAATAAGAACATTCGGAGAAATGTGTGGGAGAATGGTTGCTTGATTCGTTGTGAGCTTCCGATCAAATTGCCAGTATATTATCCTCTCAAGAATACGAGTAGTCAGTTTGCTTTGCATGTTCTGCTGGGGTTGTATTTTGAAATTCACTTCAATCAATTCATTATTTTTGCATTGCCATGTAATGAAGCAATCTAGGGATTGAAAATTGGGGTTTGTGAGCTAGTAGCGTTAATTGATAATACTTTGATGATGGAAGTTATAGAGCACAGGACTTATGTGACGAGAAGGTCGGTAATCCTTCGATGAATCTTAAGGCGCTGCAAATGGCGTACAACGAGATCAAGAAGGGAGAGAACACGCAGCTGATGAGGGAGGTGGCGCAGAAGATTAATGGGAGGTTAGGGCCCAGCTACGAGCTCGATTCGGCGTGGTGCGACGTGGTGGATCATAGGGCGGAGCAGAAGAAGGAGAAGCTCGATAACGAGCTCAATGCGTATAGGGTATGGATGGATTATTTCTCTTTGCAACATTTTGCTTTTGAAGATGTGATCGACTTTTTTTGCGGTAGAGGAATCATATATAATTTAAATTAGAGATTTGTTTGGGTTTTTTGAGTTGGTTATGAATTAGCTAATAGTTTTAGTTATATTTGTTAGTATATATAAGTTAACGTTTAGTGTTCATTGCTTATAATCTCAGGCACACTTTATCACATTCGTTAGGTAATCATAGTTTTGTTGCAATAAGTTTTCCCCTTGATTCTCAATCAATGAAATCATGTTGCCTTAAGAAAGACTCTGTATTTCACTTGGATTACTCATTTCTCCCACTGTCACCTTGGCCATGATTTTCTACGAATTACTTTTTTCTAAACTACGATTTTGATTAGAAGCCAAATTGGAATACTATCCCATTGACCTTTTGAATTATAAACTGATTTGAATACTTTATGTTAATTGACCACATTAGTTTGCTTTTCTTATATGATAAGTTAGCTTTTCTATTTTTGTTTCTAAGATGTAGTTGATTAGTTCAAGTAATTCGGCTGTTGTTGTTATTGGCCTGCTTTTTCCTATTTGTTCCTTTAACTTGTCTTTCTTTTTTGCAGACAAACTTGATCAAAGAAAGCATAAGAATGGGATACAATGATTTTGGAGACTTCTACTATGCTCATGGTCAATTGGGGGTTCTAGATAAATTAGTTGACTTGACTCGATTGTTTTCTTTCTGAAACAGGTCACATGCATTTCTGTTCCTCTGTTCGCTCACGCATTTGCTCAAAGGATCCGTTTTTGATGTTCATTCCACTGTTTGACTCTTGTTCCCTGCACAAATATCTCACCTTGGAGAAGAAGAAGATTCACCTTTTCCTGCATTGCTCTTCCCTGTGAGGTGTAGCATTCTCATCTTTTCATTTTCTGGCTTTTCCAATTTCAATGGATAATCCAATTGGAAACTATTTGTGGTGGAGTTTCCTTGAATGTTTTCCCTTTCACGCCAACTGCTTGTAGCTGTAGGAGCTAGAAGAATTGCTCACCGAGAGAAGGGGCATCATTGATGCGGTTGTCAATTCTCTTGGTAAAAGTGACCATGGCTCGCGAATCTTGCGTCGTGGTAGAAGGCTTGGTTGGATTACCAAACACAAACTTTCGCGTTGGCTTCTCCTTCTTACTGCACTCTTTTCAGTTTATTTCAGAGTTTGTGACCTGAAAATGTTTATTTACGGTGAGGCTTGAATATAGGCTTTTTTTCCAGCTTCATTTAAAGGTTACATAAATTTTGTAGCAAGATGTGTCAAAGAAAAACTTCAACTTTCTGAATTTTCACTTATATTTCTCTTAGATGGTTCTATTACAGCTAAAATGGAATCTAGGTTCCCAGCGACTCACAGTATACAGGAAGGGCTCAACCTACACAGTAAACATGAAGAGCTCAACCTACACAGTATACACAAAGAGCTCAACCTTCAAGAAACTGTTTCATTATCTGAATTTGGAAAACCACCACCTAAAAGCAAGCGCAGAAAGCGTAAGACTTCTTGCCTTGAACTTTAGTTATTGTTACATTATGTTTAATGAATTAGAATAGGCACTTCATTTTCTTTTCCGTTATGCATTGCTTCCTCATACACTGATACGCCCTCTTAAATGGTTTATTGATTTCTTTATGATGCATTGATTTAATTGTTTCCCGTTTTTGTAGAATAATTAGTATCCAAACTCTTAACCCTCTAGCATCTAAATGCAGGTGGTGGTGTACTTGCATATACACTCTTGGGAGTAACAGTTTTTAGTTTGTACCAATTTTCTTGCAATGGAATGGTAATTTTTTATGGTTGAAATTTGATAGTTCAGTTAATTAGTTGACTCACTTTTGGGTTAGTGTTTGTAACTGACATTAGTCTATTATATAGGATTTACCGCTGTTATCTATTTGAGTTACTTGCACAAGTAAATGATGCGAGCAAAGGGTATTCTAAGATAATTAGAGTATTATTTTATCATCTTATTAACCTTTTTACTTTAGAGGAATTTGATCCTTCAATTATAATAGTTAATTTTTGTAATAATGATTTTTTTTAAAGTTTTGTTGTTTAATATATTAGTATTTTCGTTAAGAATTAAGTTGACTAATAAAAAAAGGTTATTGTGAAAATTTATCTTGCTTTAAGTCTTTATGTTAGAGAATTATTTATTATTTTAATAAGTTTGTAAACTCATTATCTAATATTTAAGTATAAATTTTATTTTTATATTTAAAAGTTTATTTATATTAATTATTTACTATTTTTTAAATAAAAAATAATAAAAAATATAGTTATTAAAATCGATGGTAACGTTGTCGCTTTTTAAATTTAAAATAGACAAAAAACATTAAATATAGACAAAAGATTTGTCGGTATCTAAATAATTAAATCGACGGCAGATATGTCGATTTTATTGAATCAAATATCAACAGAAACGGTGTCGATATTATTATATAATATCGACGGCAATGTTGTCGATTTTATTGAATCAAATATCGACAAAAAAGGCGTCGATTTTATATAATAATATCGACGGCATCGTTGTCGATTTTAGTAAGAAGGTAAAGTTCTCAAACTCATATTATAGATGGAAATGATGTCGATTTTATTAAATTATTATCGACGGCTAGACAAGCCGTCGATTTTATTCAAATTTTGAAAAATCGGCAAGTTTAATAGTGACCACCTCCACCGTCCATTTTGCCGTCGATTTTTAATATTATTGACGGTTTAGCCGTCGATTTTGCCGTCGATTTTGCCGTCGATTTTAACGATATTTCTTGTAGTGGAGAGAGAGATGAGTTTTAAGTAATCGATACAATATGATTTCAAAGATTTTAAGAATTTATAGATAAAACAAATTAAAAATTAATTTTTTTAGATATATTATTCATTTCATAACTATTAATACAATATTATTCATTTAATGGCTATTATTCATTCAATGGCAAAAAGAGTTGTTTTTAATTTTATCATTCGATTATATTTAAAATTTTTAAAAATTTCAATAGAGTTTTATTTATAATTAGAAATTTCCTCCAAATATAATTTTTATTTTTTTTTACAAATCAAACAAAAGTTTTAACGAAAATTCGGCAAAATTTCTTCTTACATTAGAAATCTCAACTAAAAAAATTAATCAAATTTTTACATAAGGAACAGTTGTAATAGAAGGCTTGTTTTGGGATTCAAAACTTTAATAGATTATTAATTATTAAATTTAAGCTTTCAACTTCCAAAATCTCTAAGTTCCAATTTGGTAACACAATAATCACTACTACATAAGGTCAAACTAATGATGATGATGATGATAATGATGATGATGGGTGGAAGCAATATATATTGGGATGTAATAAATTTCAAGCTTAGAAAGAGATATGGCTTCATATTAGTAATAGCATTGTGTGCGAAAGTGACATGCAAATGCAATGCAAAACTATAAAAGACAAAGAGAAGCAAATGCATAAAATTTTGGTAGATTTTAATTAAATGAAAGCTCTTTCATTTTTCATTTCCAATTGCATGCCACGTAGGGGTGTTGTTCTGAGGGTTACCTGAAACTGAAGGTCGATCTCGGATGAGATCTGCTGTGGTGATCGGAGATGACGTGTCCGACTTGTTGAACTGGCGGTGCTGCTGATCCTTTGTCACCGGAGGGTGGTGGTACTTTCAAGGGACTCCGATGCTTAAGTTAGCAAGGGTATTAAGCAGGTTTTTTGTAGAATCAGAGTATGAGTTATACCTGGGTGCTCCAGTGTATTTATAGTAGTGTAGAGTGACCTTTGTTGAGGATAAGATAGTTATCTTATCTTTATCTTATCTTATCTTTGAGTGAGGTCATCTTATCTTCAAGGGAACCGTCCTTATCTCTGTAGGCCTGGACTGCCTTTGGATTTGGGTCGTGTTCCTCTGTTTGGGCCCTATTTGGGCTTTTCCTGGTGATTTGGCCGAACTCTTTTGAGAAGAGGTCGGGTAGTTTGACCTAAAGAGGTCGGTTGACTTTGTCTTCAACATCCCGGGTCGGAGAGCTCGACCCAGGGTATGAACAGTGCCCCTGCTCGAGTGCGGTCTTCCCTTTGAGGTCGAGTCTTTAGTTTTAGGACTTCGATCCTTCTCTAGTGAAGCCAAACTCGAGCATTTTATCGACTTCGCTGAAGCTTTTGAATGTGAAGCGTTTCTCCTTCGTTTCCTTCTAAAAGCGCGCACTTTGCATTTAGCATTCTTGTCTTGGAAATGTGCGATGGTTTAATACCCTCATTCAGGAATTTTAATGCCCCGTTTCTCTTGCCTTTTTATTTTGAACTTTAAACACAAAAAATGGTTTTTCTCTTTTCTGTAACTTCTCCCCTTTTTCTCTCTGTCTTTCTATTTTTCCTGAGACTTGCATTTTCGTGTTTTCTCTCCGACGCTTGTTTGGTGCTTGTTGGTGCTTTGCTTGAGAGGCGATTACAGAGTTTGTCACTCCGGCTTTCAACTTCTTCAGAGCTTTTCCCTTTCTCTTCAGGTTGGTTCTCGTTTCTTTTACTTCTTTCGTAAAGTCTAAATTTTGCTTGAGTGCATTGTTGAAAAGCTTGAACCTTTTCGTGTTTTTGCGCCTGCCTGTCCTTGTGATGTATCTTTCTGGCTTTCTTTCAACCTTATGTATACTTTGGTATTTCTTCTGATGATTAGGGCTTATCTTAGGGCTTTGCATGTTTATTGTTTGATTTTGTAGCTTCTGTGGGATAATGGCTTGTTCGTTTCTGGAAAAAGGATGTGTCTTTGATGATTTTCCTTGGTATATTTTGTTTGCTTGGTAGTTCTTGTAGACTGAGATTGTAGTTGCGAGGTGGCTTTAACAATCCTTTTTTCTCTTTGGAGTGTTGATTGGGAGAAAGTTTTTCTCTGTTGTGATAGCTTTGTAGAGAATGATGGTCTTCTTGGTGATCTTGCTCTGATTTGCGTCTTTTTTGCTTAGAGTCTTTTGCTAGGTTGTTTTAGTTTCTGTAGGTTTTCCTGAGTCTTTTGCTCTGTGTCACTGCCTCCAAAGGATGCCCCTGGACCTTGGTGTGTGTCTTGGGGCTTTCCTTTCACTGTTTGTAATGCTCTGGATCATGTTGTCCGAGTTGTTTTGATATCGCCCGAGCTGTTTTTTGGTTAGTAATCCATTTTTCTTTCTTGTTTGTAGGACTAGTTGGCCATGTCTTCTCGCAAAAATATTATAGAGACGTCTTCTAAGGTTCCTGAGGGGATGTCCGACTAGTTGGACTCCCTTGTGTTAATGTGTGTTTCCGTGGTGAATGCTGAGTTTTGTGTGGAGCTTAGGAAACATCACCGTCTCTGTAAGAGTAAAGATCAGGAAAAGAACTATGAATTGGTAGCACCTGATTCCGAGGAGAGGGTTTGCTTTCCTGCTCTGACCCGGGGGGAGCGCCCTTTCTTTTATGCTTATGACTATTTTTTCAGCCAGTTGAATATTACTTTTCCTTTCACTTCCTTTGAGACCGATTTGCTGTGGTCGTGTAACGTAGCTCCATCCCAGCTCCATCTGAACTCCTGTGGTTTTATCAAGATCTTTCAGCTGCTTTGCCAAGAGTTGGATGTTACTCCTTCTCAGACTCTCTTCCTTTATCTTTTTGTTTTAACTAAGCCCGGGGTTTCTTCCAAAAAGAAATCCTCTTGGATTTCCTTTAGATCTGCCCATGGACATAAAGTTTTTGCCATGTATGATGAGTCCTTTAGAGATTTTAAGAATTACTTCCTTAAGGTCCGAGCGTTTGAGGGAGCTCGACCATTTTTTCTAGAAGCGAACGATGAACTGGCCTTCCCCTTGTGTTGGCAACAAAATGTAGTGGTGTCTCGATACACGTGGGAGATGCTTGATGAAATCGAGCAGGCCTTTGTAAATGTTTTGGAGGATATTTGGGGGGAACCTCCTCATCTTGACACTAAGAAAATTTTGGGGGACCCGTCCCTTGTCCGAACTGCGTTGGGTACTTAATTAATATGTTTTGCTTTGTTTTGATTTTTC
This sequence comes from Arachis hypogaea, assembly GCF_003086295.3. Lineage (NCBI taxonomy): Eukaryota > Viridiplantae > Streptophyta > Magnoliopsida > Fabales > Fabaceae > Arachis > Arachis hypogaea. The sequence continues at coordinate 47,551,108 of NC_092055.1, forward strand.
TTCCTTCTTTTTCCAATGTGTAATATGCTTTTATGGTTGATTTTATTTTTCAGAGATGGCAAAGAACAATGACTCCATGAAAGCCTTCAAAAAGGCGAGGAAGGCTACAGTGGCTCAGAACATCTCGGCCAAGGTGGCTGGGGAGGGGTCCTCTCAGGTTTTGTCGAAGCCATCCGTACCGAGTTCTCCTGGACCGAGGAGAATGATCCCTACTCCTTGGGTTCGTTTGGTTGATCCTCCACAGGCTGCTGCTACCTCTTCTCCTACCGGCACTCCTCCTCTGAAAAAGCAAAAAATAGCTGAGCCCTTTAACCTTGATGCCCCTGATTTTGATGCTGTCGAGTTTGTGGACCAGCAAATTGGTCCTTATGGTACCATCCCTACTGACGATGTTTCTCTTCTTCGCTATTTGGACTTTATTACTCAGAGCAGCGTCAAGATGGCACACATGGGGGCGGCTTTATATCGGACTGCCCAGGATCTTCCCATTCATGCCACGAAGGCCTTTATGGAGGAGGCTAAGTTGGAGTTCGACAGGATGAAGGGTTTGAAGGAGGAGCTTGAGGTGAAGGTGGCCAAGTTGGAGAAAGAGTTGGAGGGTGAAAAAGCTAGTTCTATTGCCTTGGCGGCTTCTGCCAAGTTGGCTGAAGACACGGCGTTGAAGCACAAAGAGAGCTATGTCACGACCTATAGGGAAATGATGCGTCTCAGGGATGATTTGGAGTCTGCCCGAGTTGATTATGCCGAGCTCCAGGGTCACCTTGTAGGCAGCGTAAATGCTGCTTATGAGAACCTGAAGGAGCAGGTTCGGGTTCTTGCACCCGAGCTCAACCTTACTCTCTTCAGTTTGGACAACATTGTGAAGGACGGAAAAATTGTCCCTGATGACCCTGATGATGATGATGTCGAACCTCCTTTTGTGCCCGCCGCCAAAGCTTCTGTTGCGCCGACTTCTTCAATTTCTTCAGCTGAGGTACGTCATCCCGAGTCGGATTCCGATTGTCAGGTCCTGAACCGGGATGATGGGATGGTAGATGCAGTTCCCCTTCAGACTCGACCTCCATCACCCCGGGATGCTGCCACTGGAGAATCTTTGAATCCAACGTAGTTTTGTGAACTTTTGTTTTGTATGGTCCGATCTATGGGTCTTAAAACTCTTTTTCGGTTTGTAGTTTTGTTCTCTGAACACTTTTAGTTGCTTTGCTATTAGCAACTTTATTTTGAGAAAAAACAAAGTATTTTCTCAGGCTTTTTGGGGTCGACTTCGGGTGGCCTCTTGAGCCTTGTTAATATTATAAGCTTGTTTCTTTTATGGTATGTTTGTCTGCATTTGTCTGATATCCTTTAGGTCTTTTGGAAATGTTGGAGCCGTGTTGTCCGCCCTCTTTTGATTGCCTTTGTATTTTCATACGTGTAGCTTAATTCTTTTGAGGTTGTGGATTTCTGGGTCCGACTCGTATGCCCTCCATTGGCCGACTTCTTTGTCTCGGCTTGAAATTATTTTGTAGTAATCCATTTTGTTTGGACATTTGTTAGGTCTCTTCCATGGATTTACCTTTAATTTTGGAATTTTGGTCAGGCCGACTTCATTATGTCGGTCCTTGCTAAGTTATTTCTAGTAATCCTCTTTCTTGGACCTTTGTCAGGTCTCTTTTAGGGATTACTTTTTATAATTTTTTTTTGGTTTTGGGGGCCGACTTCTTTACGTCGGTCCCTTCTAAGTTGTTTTTAGTAATCCTCTTTCTTGGACCGTTGTCAGGTCTCTTTCAGGGATTACTTCTTACAACTTTCTTGGTTTTGGGGGCCAACTTCTTTACGTCGGTCCATTCTAAGTTATTTTTAGTAATCCTCTTTCTTAGACCTTTTTCAGGTCTCTTTCAGGGATTACCTTTTATAACTTTTTGGTTTTGGGGCCGACTTCTTTACGTCGGTTCCTCTTTTTTAGGGCTGGCCAGGCCTCTTTCCAGGGATTGACTTTTTATAACTTTGGTTATTGTGGTCGACTGGTCTGACTTCTTTACGTCGGCCTGTCTTTTAAGTTATTTTTATCAACCCATTTTATTAAGACCTCGTCAGGTCCTTTCTATGGATTACTTTCGATAACTTCTTGCATTATTCTGTTTTTGTCGCTTTTTCATCTTTGCCAACTTTGTAGAGATCGGGTTTTGTTCCCCGTTTGATCGACCTTTTGATGAATTTGGTTTTCATCTTCTTTGGTCTTTATCGTGGTCCAGCAGTGAATTTGATTTTTACTTTCTACTGATCTTGTAGCTTTATAATCGGGTGATGAATTTTTAGCGTTTCAGATTAATGCGTCTTGGGGATTTGTAGAAAATCTAAAACTTCATTTAAAGAGAATGCAGGTATATACATGTGGGTGTTTTATCCCTCTAAGTCGGGCAATTTGTAGATCTTGGCTTGGCACCTCATTAAAAAATCTTTTCAGGAAAAAGAGTGCGCCTCATCTTAAGATCTTTATTACCTTTAACTATAGTACCTTCTTAAGTTGCAGGCGTGCCATGACCTTGGAAGCTCTCGCCCTCCGAGTTTAGACAGTCTGTAGTAGCCATTTTCAAGTACTTCTATGACTCGGTAGGGTCCTTTCTAGTTTGCTGCCAGCTTTCCTTCTCCAAGTCGAGTTGTTCCAATATCATTTCGGATTAGGATAAGGTCATTCTTGGCAAAACCTCGCGGCACTACCTTTTGATTGTATCTTGAAGCCATTCGTCGTTTTAATGCCTTTTCCCTGATTCGAGCTCTTTTTCGGATTTCTGGAAGTAGGTCGAGTTCTTCCCTTTGAAGTTGGGAGTTGGCTTCTTCATTATAGTGGATCACTCTGGGCGATCCTTCTTCGACCTCCACTGGGATCATTGCCTCCATTCCATAAGCTAATCGGAAGGGTGATTCCTTTGTGGTGGAATGTGGCGTTGTTTGGTATGCCTATAGGACTTGTGGGAGCTTTTCAGCCTAGGCTCCCTTTGCGTTCTGTAATCTCCGTTTTAGCCCAGCCAATATGACTTTGTTGGCAGCTTCGGCTTGTCCATTGGCCTGGAGATGTTCTACGGAGGTGAATTGGTATTTTATGTTCAAGTCGGCCACTAACTTTCTAAAGCCTGCATCTGTGAATTGGGTACCATTGTCCGTGGTGATGGAGTATGGAACCCCGAATCTTGTGACAATGTTTCTATATAGGAATTTTTGACTTCTTTGAGCAGTGGCATTAGCTAGAGGTTTTGCCTCGATCCATTTTGTGAAATAGTCTACCCCTACTATGAGGAATTTGACTTGTCCTGATCCCTGAGGGAAAGGTCCGAGAAGGTCGAGTCCCTATTTTGCGAACGGCCAGGGTGAGGTTATGCTGATGAGCTCCTCTGGCGGGGTGATGTGAAAGTTGGCATGTTTCTGACATAGTGGACACGTCTTTACGAACTCTGTGGCTTCTTTTTATAGAGTTGGCCAATAAAATCTGGTCCAGAGTACCTTTTTGGTAAGTGCATGCGCTCCGAGATGATTGCCCCAGGTGCCACTGTGTACTTCTTCTAAGACTTTCTTTGTATTGGAAGTCGGTACACATTTTAACAATGGTATTGAAATCCCTCTTTTGTATAGAGTATTGTTTATGATAGTATAGTATTGTGCCTCCCTTTTTAACCTCTTTGCCTCCTTCTTATCTATGGAGAGTATTTCTGTTTTGAGGTAGTTAATTATGGGAGTCATCCATCCTTGATCCAGACCTGTTATGGCTAGGACTTTTTCTTCTTCTGAGATTGACGGGTTCTGCAGCATTTCCTGGATGAGGCTTCTATTGTTGCCCCCTGGTTTAGTGTTGGCTAGTTTTGAGAGTGCATCAGCTCGAGCATTCTGTTCTCGGGGTATGTGGCGGACCTCATATTCCCCAAGTTGTCCGCACTGTTCCTTAGTTTTGTCCAAGTACTTCTTCATGGTGGGATCCTTGGCTTGGTAACTCCCTGTTATTTGCGAAGTGACCACCTGCGAGTCGTTGAAGATGATAAGCTTTTGAGCTCCAACCTCCTTAGCCAGCTTCAAACCAGCTAGTAATGCCTCATACTCAGCTTGGTTGTTTGAGGCAAGGAACCCGAATTTGAGGGAAAGTTCGATTTGGGTTCCCTGGTCACTTTCAATTATCACACCTGCGCCACTTCCTGTTTTGTTGGAGGAACCGTCTACATAGAGATTTCATTCTGTAGGGATTTCTGTGGTGTCTGTAAATTCTGTAATAAAGTCGGCCAAATATTGCGATTTGATGGCTGTCCGAGCTTCATACTGAAGGTCGAATTCAGACAACTCGACTGCCCATTGTAAGATTCTTCCTGCTAGATCTATTTTCTGCAGAATGCCTTTTATAGCTGGTTGGTCCGAACCTTGATGATGTGGGCTTGGAAATACGGACGAAGTCGTCGAGATGTTAATATTAGAACGTAGGCGAATTTTTCTATTTTTTGGTAGTTCAGCTCGGATCCTTGTAGTGCCTTGCTAATGAAGTATACGGGTTGTTGCCCACTGTCGTCTTCTCGGACCAATGTTGAGGCTACTGTCCGACTTCCTACTGCGAGGTATAATACAAGGGGTTCTCCTTCCCATGGCTGAGTTAGGATAGGAGGTTGTCCCAGAAACTTTTTGAAATCTTGGAAGGCCTGTTCGCACTCCTTTGTCCATTTGAACTTCTTTCCCTTCCTTAGAGTAGCATAGAAGGGGAGAGATCTTATTGCTGATCCTGCTAGAAATCTGGACAAGGCTGCCAATCTTCCATTGAGATGTTGTACCTCTTTGACGCAAGTCGGGCTCTTCATACCGAGTATGGCCTGGAATTTATCCGGATTTTCCTCGATTCCTCTTTGTATGAGCATAAAACCCAAGAATTTGCCAGCTTCTACTACGAAGGTGCATTTTGCGGGGTTAAGCCGCATGCCATGCCTTCTGATAGTGTCTAACACTTGGGTGAGGTCGGACAGTAACCTCTCTTCACTTTGTGTCTTTATTAACATGTCGTTCACATAGACTTCCATGATTTTCCCGATGTGGTCTGTAAAGACCTTATTCATTAATCTCTGATAAATAGCTCCCGTATTTTTGAGTCCAAAAGGCATGACGATGTAGCAGTAGTTTGCTTTTGGGGTTAAAAATGAAGTTTTTTCTTGATCGGGTGGGTACATCGGGATTTGATTGTATCCTGAGTAAGCGTCCATAAACGAGAGGTATTTGTATCCAGAGGAGGCATCCACCAGAGCGTCGATACTTGGGAGTGGATATGGATTCTTTGGGCAGGCTTTGTTGAGATCAGTGTAGTCGGTGCACATCCGTCACTTCCCATTTGATTTTTTCACCAAGACGACGTTAGCTACCCATAGTGGGTACTTGACTTCTCTTATGAATCCTACCTCCAATAGGGCTTGGACCTGCTCTTCCACAGCTTGGGATCGTTCTAGTCTGAGCTTTCTACGCCTCTGCTGTACTGGCCGAGATCCTGGGTAGAATGCCAGCTTGTGGCACATTAACTTAGGGTCTATGCCCGGCATGCTGCAGCCTTCCATGCAAAGAGGTCGACATTATCTCGTAAGAATTGTACGAGTGATTCTTTTATATCTCCTTTTAGGATTGTTCCAATGTTGGTTGTTTTGTCTGGGACATCTCCGATTTGGACTTTTTCTACTTCATCTTCAGGTTGTGGACGGAGTTCTTCCCGTCCTCGAACTCCACCAAGTTCGATGGTGTGGAATTCTTCTCCTCTACCCCTGAGGTTTAGACTTTCGTTATAACAGTGGCGCGCCGTCTTCTGATCTGCTTTTATTGTAGCTATTCCTTCTGTGATTGGAAATTTCATGCACATGTGTGGAGTCGAGACAACTGTGCCGAGTTGATTTAACGTTGTCCGACCTATTAGGGCATTGTAGGCTGAACTCACGTTGACAACGATGTAGTCTATATTGAGTGTCCTTGACCGATTTTCTTTTCCAAAGGTCGTATGTAATGAGATGTACCCAAGTGGTTGGATTGGAGTATCTCCCAGCCCGAACAGGCTGTTTGGATATGCTCTGAGCTCTTTTTCTTCCAGGCCGAGTTTATCGAATACAGTTTTGAACAAGATATCGGCCGAGCTTCGTTGGTCTACCAGTGTGCGGTGGAGATTTGCGTTGGCCAATATGATAGTGATGACCATGGAATCGTCATGTCCCGAGATGATGCCGACTGCATCCTCTTTAGTAAAAGTGATTGTGGGGATGTCGGGTGCTTCCTCTTTTACCTCGACATGATATACATCTTTAAGATGTCTTTTGCGAGATTTGGAGATACCTCCTCCCGGGAATCCTCCGTGTATTATGTGAACATGTCTCTCGGGCAAACGAGGTGGTCATTCAGCCCGTCCGACATCTTCGTCCCTTCTTCTTTTTCTTGGATCATCTGCTCGGCTGGCTAAGTACCGATCTAACTTTCCCTCCCTTACCAGTTTTTCTATGATATTTTTTAGGTCGAAACATTCGTTGGTAGAATGTCCATAGATTCGATAGTATTCACAATATTCAGTCCGATTTTCTCCTCCTTTTTTGCTTTTGAATGGTCGGGATGGGGGTATCTTTTCAGTATGGCATACTTCTCTGTAGAGATCCACAAGGGACACCCGAAGAGGGGTGTAATTGTGGTATTTTTTGATCTTTTTCCCATGTTAATCTTCTTTCTTTTTTTGGACTCTTTATCCTTATCTCGGGAGGAGCAGGAGAATCCGGATTTTAAGGTCTCTCCTAGTCGAGAGTTTTTCTCCATGTTGATGTACTTCTCTGCTCGCTCTTGTACTTTGTTCAGAGACGTGGGATGTTTTTTCGATATAGATTGGCTAAAAGGTCCTTCTCGCAAGCCATTGATGAAGCCCATAATGGCGGCCTCTGTTGGTAGAATTTGTATGTCTAGACATGCTTTGTTGAATCTTTTCATGTAGCTGCGGAGATTTTCCCGATCTTCTTGCTTGATTCCTAATAGACTTGGAGCGTGCTTAGCTTTGTCTTTTTGGATGGAGAATCTGGCTAGAAACTTTTTGGCCAAGTCATCAAAACTTGAGATAGACCTAGGCGGTAGATTGTCGAACCATTTAATTGCTGTTTTTGTTAAAGTAGTCGGGAAGGCTTTGCAGCGAACTGCATCTGAGGCGTCGGTGAGGTACATTCTACTTCTGAAATTACTGAGATGATGGTCGGGATCTGCTGTGCCATCGTATAAAGTCATGTCGGGAAGTTTGAAGTTCTTTGCGATCTTGGTCCTCATGATCTCTTTGGTGAATGGGTCTTGGTCCTTACGGGAGTCGTCTTCGTGACCGGATCGAGTATTATTGGCTTTGAGATCTGCTTCAAGTTTTAGGAGTTTGTCCTCTAACTCGCGGCGTCGCCTAACTTCCCTTCGTAGGTCTCTCCCGGCTTCTCGTTGATGCTCCACCTCTTTTTCGAGCTGTTTTAAGCGATCTTGAAGTGCCTCCATGGCTCCTGTATTTGGTGAATTCTTGTCGTTGTTTGGTTGAGGAATATCTTTTGGTGTGGTGTCCACGTTTTTGTGCAGCGTCCGGTCTTCTAGATCAGAGTCGTGATTGTTGTCTTGGTTGTCTGCCATTGTGATGGGATGACTTCCAGGTTTCCCGGCAACGGCGCCAATGTTTCGAGGGTTACCTGAAACTGAAGGTCGATCTCAGATGAGATTTGCTGTGGTGGCCGGAGATGATGTATCCGACTTATGGGCGATGGCCAGAGCTGTCGTGTCTGACTTGTTGAACTGGCGGTGCTGCTGATTCTTTGTCACTAGAGGGTGGTGGTACCTGCAAGGGACTCCGATGCTTAAGTTAGCAAGGGTATTAAGCAGGTTTTTTGTAGAATCAGAGTATAAGTTATACCTGGGTGCTCCAGTGTATTTATAGTAGTGTAGAGTGACCTTTGTTGAGGATAAGATAGTTATCTTATCTTTATCTTATCTTATGTTTGAGTGAGGTCATCTTATCTTCAAGGGAACCGCCCTTATCTCTGTAGGCCTGGACTTCCTTTGGATTTGGGTCGTGTTCCTCTGTTTGGGCCCTATTTGGGCTTTTCCTGGTGATTTGGCCGAGCTCTTCTGAGAAGAGGTCGGGTAGTTTGACCTAAAGAGGTCGGTTGACTTTGTCTTCAACATCCCGGGTCGGAGAGCTCGACCCAGGGTATGAACAGGTGTTATCGGTTCGGTTTGGTTTGGTTTTGGACCAAAAACCAACCGAACTGATATATTCAGTTCCTATAAACACACAACCGTTCGATTTATTATTTTTACAAAAATTGATTCGAACTGAACCAACAGCAGTTTGGTTCGGTCGATTTTTTCGATTTTTAATTCGTAATAAGCCGAATAAGAATCACAATCACTAGAGGTTTAAAATAGTCAATAAACTGAGATTACAAGGGTACATCATATCCAAATTCAATACATTTTCAATTCATTCTAATAACTAAACATAAAACAAATACATTTAAAAATGTCTAACAAATTCAATCTTAAAACCAAACAAACCAACAAACACACTTAGCAACTAAATAACGACTAAACCAACCCATGATTAATCTGAATCCACACCAGATTCATCTACAGTTAGTGCAATTTCTACAAAAAAAAATAAAGAAATCAATATAAATTATAAATTATAAATCAATGCGCATAAATTATGTAAGAAACTTCAATTTTTTTTTGCATACCTAATTCAAGTTTCTCAACCTCCTCAATAAGCTCCTCAAAATCAATTATCATTGGAGAAGCAAATGAACAACAATATATATAAAGATAACAAATGAAGAACAATATAACCAACAACAACAACCAACAATATACTAATTAGCAACAATAAGAATTACAACAAATTGAACAATAAATTAGATAAAAAAAAACCAACAACAACAACCAAAATGTACTAACTAGCAGCAACAACAAGAATTACAACACATTTTATTGAACAAATTTTTTTTCTTTAGCTATTGCAGTTTTAAATGCTCTCAAACAAACTGATGACATAGCATTCAAAATAAAATACAAGAGGGCAGATGCATAGCCAAGAGAACCATAAATCAGAAACCATGTAGCTAAAGATGTTACACGCAGATAAAAAGGGAATGAATTAAATTGATTTGAATAATGAATTGTTAAAGAAACTCTACCCCTTCTGAAAATGCCAAAATATAGATTTTATGTTTCTGTGACGGCCCGGTCCAGCTGGCTTGGTGGCCGACCCGGCCCACTGACGACCCGATCTATGCGATCGGATCGGCGCACACAACCCGTCCGATCTTGCGACCCGGACATGCGCCCCCACTGCCAGCTGCATGATAGCTGTAGGAAAGGAAGCTTCCTGGAAGGAGGCCTTCCCCTGTGGGGCCCGCCCTACTGACAAGATATATAAGGGGAGGGTCCTACCCCTCCCCCAAGGTAGGTCATCATATCCTTTACTCCTTTATCACCTGCACATTTTCTGACTAGAGCGTCGAAGTGTCCTTGCAGGTGACACCCCCCTCTCCTCACGAAGAGCTCGGGAAATCGTCTGCACCCACCATTCACGCCCGGACCCAGATCGAGGCAGGAACCCACCTTCACACCCAGCAAACATATTTGAACCGTCCGGTAACCGACTTACCGTACATTGGCACCGTCTGTGGGGAGTGGCCGATATGGACTTTATCTTGGGCCCGGTAGAGGCGGGTGATGGAGGCGAGCCCCACGGGGAGGGAATAGACCCTAGAAGTGGAAGGGTAGCCACAGGGGCCCCTTCTCACGAGCGCACCAGATCCCCTCCCCCCCCCACGGCAACCCGAGAGACGACCCTTTGGGGAACAGGTAGTGATAGCGCCAGAATAATACAAAAACTGCACCACAGAGTGCAAAACCTAGAACGGGAAGTGGCCGACAGAGAACGCCATCAACTGACTCCGAGTCAAGAGCATTCCCGGTCACCTCAAAGAAGATAAAGAAGTCTCCGAAGAAGTCGTTCCAGGCGCACTCCGAGCCCCCAATCAGAATCAGAGAGCCAGGAAAGTAGGGAGGTGCCCAGGAGATGATGAGATCCCGTGATTTACTCCCGATCACCGACAAGAGATACCGTAGAGAAATACCGAGAGGGCAGCGGAGAAAGACTAAGGAGAAGCCGACCACAGCAAGAAGACAACAAAGAGAGGCCAAGGAGAAGCCGACCACACAGGGAGGACAGTAGAGAAAGACCGAGGAGAAGGCGACAACCGGTGGTCATGGGTGCAACACCCTTCCACCATTCGATCTTGGAAGTCCGGCTACCGAAGCACTTCGATAAGCCAACGGAGATGAAGTATGATGGGACCCAAGACCCCCAGGAATACCTAACGGCCTTTGAGGCCAAGATGAACCTGGAAGGGGTTGGCGATGAAGTAAGGTGTCGCGCCTTCTGGTGTGCAAAATCGTGATCATTCCTTCCTTGGTAACGGCGCTAAAAACTCAATATGCACGTTTATGTTCTTAATTCTATTTCACAACTTCGTACAACTAACCAGCAAGTGCACTGGGTCGTCCAAGTAATAAACCTTACAGGAGATTGTCGGCTTGAAGCAAGCTATGGTTACCTTATAAATCTCAGTCAGGTGGGTTAAACTGATTTTATGAATTGATAAGTAAAAGATAAATAAAATATAAAATAGGATAGTGGTACTTATGTAATTCATTGGTGAGAATTTCAGATAAGCGTATAGAGATGCTTTCGTCCCTCTGAACCTCTGCTTTCCTGCTGTCTTCATCCAATCCTTCCTACTCCTTTCCATGGCAAGCTGTATGTTGGGCATCACTGTTGTCAATGGCTACTTCCTGTCCTCTCAGTGAAAATGGTCCAAGATGCTCTGTCACGACACGGCTATTCATCTGTTGGTTCTCAATCATACAGGAATAGGATCCATTGATCCTTTTGCGTCTGTCACTACGCCCATCACTCGCGAGTTTTAAGCTCGTCACAGCCATCCCTTCCCAGATCCTACTCGGAATACCACAGACAAGGTTTAGACTTTCCGGATCTCAGGAATGGCCATCCATAGGTTCTAACTTATACCACGAAGACAAGGTTTAGACTTTCCCATGTTGGAACTTAATTCTCCTAGGAAAGTGTTGATTTGTTCCAATAGTTTTGTGGAGGAAAGTGCATCCCCTGAGGTATCTCAGGGATTTCATGGTGAGGAATTTCCTCATGCTCATGTTGAGGTCCATGATCTCTTGTTTGCTCCATCCTTTTCTTAGTGATGGGCTTATCCTCTTCAATGAGGATGTCTCCCTCTATGTCAATTCCAGCTGAATTGCAGAGGTGGTATATGAGGTGAGGAAAGGCTAACCTTGCCCAAGTGGAGGACTTGTCAGCTACCTTGTAGAGTTTTTGAGGTATAATCTCATGAACTTCCACCTCTTCTCCAATTATGATACTATGGATCATGATGGCCCGGTCTATAGTAACTTCAGACCGGTTACTAGTAGGAATGATTGAGCGTTGAATGAACTCTAGCCATCCCTTAGCCATTGGTTTGAGGTCATGCCTTCTTAGTTGAACCGGCTTACCTCTTGAGTCAATTTTCCATTGAGCTCCTTCCTCACATATGTCTATGAGGACTTGGTCCAACCTTTGATCAAAGTTGACCCTTCTTGTGTAGGGGCGTGCGTTCTCTTTCATCATTGGCAAGTTGAACGCCAGCCTTACATTTTCCAGACTGAAAAGATGGATGTGAGTGGTGAAGAAGTGATGGGGAAGAGTGATTGAGTTGATTGGTGAGGGGTATTTGGGAAAGAGAGTTATGGAAAGGTGTGAAGAGGAGAGAAGAAGTAGGTGGGGATCCTGTGGGGTCCACAGATCCTGAGGGAATCCTGTGGGGTCCACAGATCCTGAGGTGTTTGAGCATTTCTCATCCCTGCACCTTTTAGACGTGTAAAATGCCCCATATATGAAATCCTGGCGTTTAAATGCCAGACTGCAGCATGTTTCTGGCGTTAAATGCCACTTCCTTGCTTGTTTTGGGCGTTCAACGCCAGTCTATAGCATATTTCTGGCGTTAAACGCCAGTCTGATGCTTGTTTCTGGCGTTTAACGCCAGCTTTCCTCTGGGTGCAATCCTGGTGTTTAAACGCCAGACTGCTGCTTGTTTCTGGCGTTTAACGCCAGTTTCATGCTCTGTTCTGGCGTTAAATGCCAGCCAGATGCTTCTTACTGGCGTTTAAATGCCAGCAAGCCCTTCCTCCAGGGTGTGCTGTTTTCAATGTTGTTTTTTATTCTGTTTTTGATTTTTCAGTAGTTTTTGTGACTCCACATGATCATCAACCTAATAGAACATGAAATAACAAAGAGAAAATAAAATAAAAATGATTAAATAACATTGGGTTGCCTCCCAACAAGCGCTTCTTTAATGTCAATAGCTTGACAGTGAGCTCCCATGGAGCCTCACAGATAATCAGAGCAAGGTTGGGACCTCCCAACACCAAACTTAGAGTTTGACTGTGGGGGCTTTGGTTGACTCTGTAGTGAGAGAACCTTTTCATGCTTCCTCTCCATGGTTACAGAAGGAGATCCTTGAGTTTTAAACACAAGGTAGTCCTCATTCAGTTGAAGGACTAACTCTCCTCTGTCCACATCAATTACAGCTCTTGCTGTGGCTAGGAAGGATCTTCCAAGGATGATGGATTCATCCTCATCCTTCCCAGTGTCTAGGATTATGAAATCAGCAGGGATGTAAAGGCATTCAACTTTTACTAACACGTCCTCTACTAGTCCATAAGCCTATTTTCTTGAGTTGTCTGCCATCTCTAATGAGATTCTGATAGCCTGTACCTCAAAGATTCCCAGTTTCTCCATTACAGAGAGTGGCATGAGGTTTATCCCTGATCCAAGGTCACATAGAGCCTTCTCAAAGGCCATGGTGCCTATGGTACAAGGTATTAAGAACTTTCCAGGATCCTGTTTCTTCTGAGGCAATGTCAGTTGATCCAGATCACTCAGTTCATTGATGAGCAAGGGAGGTTCATCTTCCCAAGTCTTATTACCAAATAATTTGGCATTCAGCTTCATGATTGCACCAAGGTACTTGGCAACTTGCTCTTTAGTAACATCTTCATTCTCTTCAGAAGAAGAATACTCATCAGAGCTCATGAATGGCATAAGGAGGTTTAATGGAGTCTCTATGGTCTCTAGATAAGCCTCAGATTCCTTTGGTTCCTCAGTGGGAAACTCCTTGTTGATCACTAGACGTCCCAGGAGGTCTTCCTCACTGGGATTCACGTCCTCCTCCTCCCTTGTAGGTTCGGCCATGATGCTTAAATCAATGGCTTTGCACTCTCTTTTTGGGTTCTCTTCTGTATTGCTCGGAAGAGTACTTGGAGGAGTTTCAGTGACCCTTTTACTCAGCTGGCCCACTTGTGCCTCCAAATTTCTAATGGAGGACCTTGTTTCATTCATGAAACTTAAAGTGGCCTTAGATAGATCAGAGACTATATTTGCTAAGCTAGACGGATTCTGCTCAGGACTCTCTGTCTTTTGCTGAGTGGATGGTGGAAAAGGCTTGCTATTGTGATGAGCGGATATTTTATACGCTTTTTGGGGTTAATTTCATATAGTTTTTAGTATGTTTTAGTTAGTTTTTAGTTTATTTTCATTAGTTTTTAGGAAAAATTCATATTTCTAGACTTTACTATGAGTTGTATGTTTTTCTGTAATTTCAGGTATTTTTCTAGCTGAAATTGAGGGAGCTAAGCAAAAATCTGATTCAGGTTGAAAAAGGACTGCTGATGCTGTTGGATTCTGACCTCCCTGCACTCAAAGTGGATTTTCTGGAGCTACAGAACTCGAAATGGTGCGCTTCCAATTGCGTTGGAAAGTAGACATCCAGCGCTTTCCAGCAATGTATAATAGATCATACTTTGCTCAAGGATAGACGACGTAAACTTGCGTTCAACGCCAGTTCTCTGCCCAATTCTGGCGTCCAGCGCCAGAAAAGGATTAAAAGTTGGAGTTCAACGCCAGAAATGGATCCAAACCTGGCGTTGAACGCCCAAAACAACCTTATGCACGTGAAATGTTTAAGTCTCAGCCCCAGCACACACCAAGTGGGTCCCAGAAGTGGATCTCTGCACTATCTGTCATAGTCTACTCTTTTTTTGTAAACCTAGGCTACTAGTTTAATATTTAAACAACTTTTAGAGACTTATTTGGTATCTCATGACATTTTAGATCTAAACTTTGTACTCTTTGACGGTATGAGTCTCTAAACTCCATTGTTGGGGGTGAGGAGCTCTGCTGTGTCTCGATGAATTAATGCAAGTATTTCTGTTTTCCATTCAAACATGTGTGTTCCTATCTAAGATATCCATTCGCGCCTAACTATGGAGAAGGTGATGATCAGTGACACTCATCACCTTCCTCAATCCATGAACGTGTGTCTGATAATCACCTCCGTTCTACATCAGATTGAATGAATATCTCTTAGATTCCTTAATCAGAATCTCCGTGGTATAAGCTAGATTGATGGCGGCATTCATGAGAATCCGGAAAGTCTAAACCTTGTCTGTGGTATTTCGAGTAGGATTCAGGGATTGAATGACTGTGACGAGCTTCAAACTCGCGAGTGCTGGGCGTAGTGACAGACGCAAAAGGAGGGTGAATCCTATTCCAGCATGATCGGGAACCTCAGATGATTAGCCATGCTGTGACAGAGCATTTGGACCATTTTCACAAGAGGAGGGGATGTAACCATTGACAACGGTGATGCCCCAATACACAGCTTGCCATAGAAGGACGTGCGTGCGTGAATCAGAGGACAAAGGAAAGCAGAGATTCAGAAGACAAAGCATCTCCAAAACTCCAACATATTCTCCATTACTGCATAACTAGTAACCTTTAACCCATACTCTCTTGTTTATTCGCAATTCAACTGATAAATAAAATTGACTTCCTGACTAAGAATTGCAAGATAACCATAGATTGCTTCAAACCAACAATCTCCGTGGGATTCGACCCTTACTCACGTAAGGTATTACTTGGACGACCCAGTGCACTTGCTGGTTAGTGGTACGAGTTGTGAAAAGTGTGATTCACAATTCGTGCACCAAGTTTTTGGTGCCGTTGTTGGGGATTGTTCGTGTTTGGACAACTGACGGCTTATTTTGTTGCTTAGATTAGTAAAAATTTCTCTTTTTTTAGTTTAGAGTCTCTTATTATTGTCGTGTTAGAATTTTAGAATCCTTATTTTCCTTTTCTTAAAATCTTTTTCAAAAGAAAAAAATAATTTTTATATTAAATCTTGTGCCAAACTTTAAGTTTGGTGTTTTCTTGTTGATTTTTCTGTGTTTTTCGAAAATTTTAGTTTGGGTTTCTAAAAATTTTAAGTTTGGTGTTCTTCCTTCATGTGCTTGTGTTCTTGTGAGTCTTCAAAGTGTTCTTGAGTTTTCCTTGTGTCGTGATCTTAAAATTTTAAGTTTGGTGTACCTTGGTGTTGTCCCTCCAAAATTTTCGAAAACAAGGAGCATTAGATCTAAAAATTTTAAGTCTTGTGATATTTTATTGTTTTTCTCTTTCCTCACTAAATTCAAAAATATCTTTTCTCTCTAATTTTAAAACAAATTTTCGAAAATCATTTTTTTTTAAAAAAAAATTCAGATTTTTTTTAAATTTAAAATCTTTTCCAAATCATATCTTTTTCAAAACTTCCTTACCACTTTCTCTACAGACTATTACTGTTTCCATTTGCTGTGAAAGATCAAGCTAAGAGGTGGTTAAATAACCAACCTAAGGCCAGCATAAGGACATGAAAACAGCTGACAGAAAAATTCATGAATCAATACTTTCCCCCAAAACGGATGACACAGCTAAGGCTGGACATCCAAGGCTTTAAACAAGGAGATAATGAATCTCTTTATGATGCCTTGGAGAGATACAGAGAGATGCTACGAAAATGCCCCTCTGAAATGTTTTCAGAGTGGGTTCAGTTAGACATCTTCTATTATGGGCTTGCAGAAGGAGCTCAGATGTCTCTAGATTACTCAGCTGGTGGATCTATCCACATGAGAAAGACAATTGAAGAGGCTCAAGAGCTCATTGATACAGTTGCCAGGAATCAGCATCTGTACCTAAGCAGTGACCCTTCCATGAAAGAAGAGGTTAAAATAATAACTGCTGAACTCAGTCCTGTGAAACAAGCTGCTGAATTCAATCAGCAATTGGATTTTCTAACAAAGCAGTTAGCTGAATTCAAGGATAAACTACAAGAGACAAGGATGGCTAATATAAATGTGGAAGAACAATTGAAGCAAACCAAGCAGCAGCTGTCAAGACAAATAACAGAAGAATGCCAAGCAGTTCAATTAAGAAGTGGGCAAACATTACATACCCCACCTCAAGGCAGCAAAGAGCTAAGGAATGAGCAAACCACCCAAAATTCACCTGAGGACAGTAAGAGCCCAGGAAAAAGTAATTCTGGCGTTAAAACGCCAGAAATTTGGTAGAAGGCTGGCGCTAAACGCCCAGACCCTACCCAAGACTGGTGTTCAACGCCAGTAACAAGCAAGGACTGGCGTTTAATGCCAGAAACAAGCAAGGGTCTAGCGTTGAACGCCCAAAATGGGCAAGATCTGGTGCTGAATGCCCAAAATGGGCATAATTCTGGCGTTCAGACGCCAGGAATAGACAATGAGTTGGCATCTCACGTCACTCCAGCTTTTAACTCTGGCACTCAATTGCCAGTGAGGGATCAGATACACACACGTGCTGATGACAACCCCTCTAAAAAGGCTTCTTCAACCACTTCTGTAGGCAATACACCTACAGCAACTAAGGTTGAAGAATATAAAGCCAAGATACCTTATCCTCAAAAACTCCGGAAAGAGGAGCAGGATAAGCAATTTGCTCGCTTTGCAGATTATCTCAGGACTCTTGAAATAAAGATTCCATTTGCAGAAGCACTTGAGCAAATACCTTCTTATGCCAAGTTCATGAAAGAGATCTTGAATCAAAAAAAGGATTGGAGAGAAACAGAAAGAGTTCTCCTCACTGAAGAATGCAGTGCAGTCATTCTGAAAAGCTTTCCTGAAAAGCTTAAAGACCCTGGGAGTTTTCTGATACCATGCATATTAGAAGGTCAATGCACCAAGACAGCTTTATGCGATCTTGGGGCAAGCATCAACCTAATACCTGCATCCACTATCAGAAAGCTTGGCTTAACTGAAGAAGTTAAACCAACCCGGATATGTCTCCAACTTGCTGATGGCTCCACTAAATACCCATCAGGCGTGATTGAAGACATGATTGTCAGAGTTGGGCCATTCGCCTTTCCCACTGACTTTGTTGTGCTGGAAATGGAGGAGCACAAGAGTGCTACTCTCATTCTAGGAAGACCCTTCCTAGCAACTGGACGATCCCTCATTGACGTCCAACAGGGAGAAATAACCCTGAGAGTCAATGATGATGAGTTTAAGTTGAACGCTGTCAAAGCCATGCAGCATCCTGACACATCAAAAGACTGCATGAAAGTTGATCTTATTGACTCTTTGGTAGAAGAGATCAACATGGCTGAGAGTCTCGAATCAGAGTTGGAAAACATCTTTAAAGATGTTCAGCCTGATTTAGAGGATTCAGAGGACATGAAAGAGCCTCTGAAATTTCTTCTGGAAGAAGAAAAACCTCCTAAACCCGAGCTCAAGCTATTACCACCATCCTTGAAATATGCATTTCTGGGAGAAGGTGACACTTTTCCAGTGATCATAAGCTCTGCCTTAAATTCACAGGAAGAGGAAGCACTTATTCAAGTGCTAAGGACACACAAGATAGCTCTTGGGTGGTCCATAGGTGACCTTAAGGGCATAAGCCCAGCTAGATGCATGCACAAAATCTTATTAGAGGATAATGCTAAACCAGTGGTTCAACCACAGAGACGGCTAAATCCAGCCATGAAGGAAGTGGTGCAGAAAGAGGTCACCAAATTACTAGAGGCTGGGATTATTTATCCTATTTCTGATAGCCCCTGGGTGAGCCCTGTCCAAGTCGTCCCAAAAAAGGGAGGCATGACAGTGATTCATAATGAAAAAAATGAACTGGTTCCTACAAGAACAGTTACAGGGTGGCGCATGTGTATTGACTATAGAAGGCTCAATACAGCCACCAGAAAGGATCATTTTCCTTTACCATTCATAGACCAGATGCTAGAAAGACTAGCAGGTCATGATTATTACTGCTTTTTGGAAGGCTACTCAGGCTATAACCAGATTGCAGTAGATCCTCAGGATCAAGAGAAAATAGCATTCACATGTCCATCTGGAGTGTTTGCTTATAGAAGGATGCCATTTGGGCTGTGTAATGCGCCTGCAACCTTCCAGAGATGCATGCTCTCTATTTTCTCTGATATGGTGGAAAAATTTATGGAAGTCTTCATGGATGACTTCTCAGTATATGGAGACTCATTCAGCTCCTGTCTTGATCACCTGAAACTTGTTCTGAAAAGATGCCAAGAGACCAACCTAGTTTTAAACTGGGAAAAATGTCACTTCATGGTGACTGAAAGGGATTGTCCTTGGGCATAAAATTTTAAACAAGGGAATAGAGGTGGATCAAGCAAAAATAAAGGTAATTGAAAAATTACCACCACCGGCCAATGTTAAGGCAATCAGAAGCTTTCTGGGGCATGCAGGATTCTATAGGAGGTTTATAAAGGATTTTTCAAAAATCGCAAAACCTCTAAGCAATCTGCTAGCTGCTGACACGCCATTTGTGTTTGACACAGAGTGCCTGGAGGCGTTTGAAATGCTAAAAGCTAAGCTGGTCACAACACCAGTTATTTCTGCACCAGACTGGACATTACCATTTGAGCTAATGTGTGATACCAGCGATCACGCCATTGGTGCAGTGTTGGGACAGAGGCATGACAAACTTCTGCACGTCATTTATTACGCTAGTCGCGTTCTAAATGATGCCTAGAAAAATTACACAACCACAGAAAAAGAATTACTTGCAGTGGTTTACGCCATTGACAAGTTCAGATCGTACTTAGTAGGATCAAAAGTGATTGTGTATACTGATCATGCTGCTCTTAAATATCTACTCACAAAGCAAGATTCAAAACCCAGACTCATCAGATGGGTGTTGCTTCTGCAAGAGTTTGATATAGAAATAAGAGACAGAAAAGGGACAGAGAACCAAGTGGCTGATCATCTGTCTCGGATAGAGCCAGTAAAAGGGACGCCCCTCCCCTCTCTTGAGATTTCTGAGACTTTTCCGGATGAGCATTTATTTGCCATTCAGGAAACACCATGGTTTGCCGATATTGCAAACTATAAAGCTGCAAGGTTCATACCCAAGGAGTACAACAGGATACAAAAGAAGAAATTAATTACTGATGCAAAGTACTACTTGTGGGATGAACCTTATCTCTTTAAGAGATGTGCAGACGGAATAATCCGTAGGTGTGTGCCTAGAGAAGAAGCACAGAGGATCCTGTGGCATTGCCATGGATCTCAATATGGAGGCCATTTCGGAGGTGAGCGAACAGCCACCAAGGTCCTCCAATGTGGCTTCTATTGGCCCACACTCTATAAAGATTCCCGAGAGTTTGTACGTAACTATGACAATTGCCAAAGAGCTGGTAATCTGCCTCATGGTTACGCCATGCCTCAACAAGGAATCTTGGAAATTGAGTTGTTTGATGTATGGGGAATTGACTTCATGGGACCTTTCCTGCCATCATACTCAAACACTTATATTCTGGTGGCAGTTGACTATGTATCAAAATGGGTTGAGGCCATTGCCACACCCACCAATGATACTAAAACAGTGCTGAAGTTCCTCCAGAAACATATCTTTAGCAGGTTTGGTGTCCCTAGAGTACTAATCAGTGATGGGGGCACTCACTTCTGCAATAAACAACTTTACTCTGCCATGGTACGGTATGGAATTCGCCATAAGGTGGCTACTCCATATCATCCACAAACTAATGGGCAAGCTGAAGTCTCTAACAGAGAATTAAAGAGAATCCTAGAACGGACAGTAAGTACCCGTAGAAAGGATTGGGCAAGGAGCTTGGATGATGCTCTGTGGGCTTACAGAACAGCATTTAAGACCCCTATAGGGACCTCTCCATACCAACTTGTGTATGGTAAGGCATGTCACCTGCCCGTGGAACTGGAACATAAAGCCTACTGGGCAGCCAGATTCCTAAATTTTGATGCCAAATTAGCTGGAAAAAAAAGATTGCTCCAGCTAAATGAGCTAGAGGAATTCAGATTCAAGGCTTTCGAAAATGCCAAGCTTTATAAAGAGAAATAAAAAAAGTGGCATGACAGAAAATTGTCATCTAGAATCTTTGAGCCAGGACAGAAGGTTCTGCTGTTCAACTCTAGACTCAGGCTATTCCCCGGGAAATTGAAATCTCGGTGGAGGGGACCATACGTGATTACAAGTGTATCACCATATGGTTATGTGGAGCTTCAAGATATTGATTCTGATACGAGGTTCATTGTCAATGGACAGAGAATCAAACACTATCTTGAAGGCAACGTTGAGCAAGAATGCTCAAGGCTGAAGCTAGACTAAAAGCTCAGCAAGGTCCAGCTAAAGACAATAAAGAAGCGCTTGCTGGGAGGTAACCCAGCCATGGGACATCAATCCTCTAAGCATTTTGCCCTATTTCTATTTTTATTTTTATTTGTTTATATAGAGTTCATTGATAACAAGGTAAAGAATCAATTGCATAAGTTCACAGAGTTACAGAAGGAATCTGTACACAAAATAGAGAAAAAGAGCTCACTGGCAAGAAAACGCCAGTAAGAGCCTATTTTGGGCGTTCAGCATCCAAAAGGGGCAGCCAGTGGGCGCTGAACGCCAGTAAGGGTAGTAATCTGGCGTTCAACGCCAGAAAAGGGCAACAACTGGGCGTTGAATGCCCAGGAGATCAGTATTTGGGCGTTGAACGCCCAAAACAGGCAGTGTTTGGGCGTTCAAACGTCAGGATGATGGGGAGGTGGCAAACTCATTTTTCTTCATATTTTTTCATTCTAATCCTGATTTTCATACTTCAATTCATGATTTCTTGCATAAACATGTTAAGAACCCTGATTTCTAAAATCCCTAATTTCTAAAAATCCTATTTTAAAAATATCAAATATATCTTAATCCATAAGCACAAACCCTCTTTGCAAATTCAATCCAACTCTTTTCAAATCTTTTTAAAAAACAAATCTATCTTTTCAACTCATCAATATCTTTTTCAAAATCTCCACTTTATCTTTTTCAAAATCTAGATTTATCTTTTCCAAAAATCTTTCATATCTTTTCAATTTTAAACTATATCCTCTCTTATCATATCTTCTATCTTATCTTTTCCAAATCAATCTCTTTTATCATATCTTTATCTCCTTTTTTCGAAAACCCACCCTCCCTCCCTTTAAATTTGGGTTCGGCCTCCCTCCCCTTCCATCAACAATTGCACCTAGCTCTCCTTCTATCCCTCTCCTTTCTTTTCTTTTGCTTGAGGACAAGCAAACCTCTAAGTTTGGTGTGTTTATCCGCGATCACTAAGATCATGGCTCCTAAAGGAAAACAACCCACTCCAAGAGGCAAGAAAGAGAGCGTTCCAAAACCACTTTGGAATCAAGGGAAGTTCTTATCTAAAGAACATTCAGACCATTATAACAAAATAATGGGTCTGAGATCAGTGATCCTGGAAGTTAGATTCGATCTGAAAGAAGATGAATATCCGGAGATCCAGGAGCAAATTCGAATCAGGAACTGGGAAGTCCTAGCTAATCCTAAAACGAAAGTGGGAAGGAATATGGTCCAGGAGTTCTATGCTAATATGTGGCAAACTGACAAGCAAAAACTATCTGGAACTGTTTTCTATGAATATCGGACCATGGTCAGAGGAAAGATTGTTCATACCACCCCTGACAAGATCAGAGAGATCTTAAAGCTACCTCAGCTGAAAGATGATCCAGACTCCTTCAACAGGAGAATGATGAGAATAGACAAGGGCCTAGATAAGATTCTAGAGGACATATGTATCCCTGGAGCCAGGTGGACCACCAACACAAAGGGTGTCCCAAATCAACTCAAGAGAGAAGATCTCAAACCAGTCGCCAGAGGATGGCTGGACTTCATTGGGCATTCTCTGTTGCCTACTAGCAACCGTTCTGAAGTCACAGTTAAAAGAGCAGTGATGATCCATTGCATCATGATGGGAAAAGAAGTGGAAGTTCATCAGCTGATCTCAGCTGAACTCTACAAAATTGCTAACAAAAATTCTAAAAAATCCAGGTTGGCTTATCCAAACATGATTTCTCTGCTCTGCAAGGACGCTGGGGTAAGGATGGGAATAACTGAGTATATCTCAGTCGAGAAACCAATCACCAAAGCATCAATGGAAAAACAACAAGCACAGGATGATCCCACCAAGAAGAAAACACAGGAATTCCTCCCAGAAATCCCTCAATCTGAATACTGGGAGTATCTTGAGACGTCTGTTACCAAGATATGGGAAGCTATGGAACAAATAATAAAAGAACAGAAGGAGCACAGTCAAATTCTCACCTATATGTTTAAAGAACAAGAGGAGCAAGGGCGTGACTTGAGGGACTTGAAGCGCCAGAAGTTATCTCTTGAAGGACCAAGCACCCCAAAGATCCAAGGAACACCCGTTTCCCAGAACTAAGGTTGTTAAATTCCAATTTCTGCTTTAACTCTGTGATAGTGTCGTTATAGAAGTTCACCTTAGGAGTCATATAGTAGTAATTAGTATCTATTTTGATTTTATCTCCAATTAAGCCATAGTTTATTTTTCTCATCATCAGCAAACATGAATAAAATAGTAGATCTTTTGAATAAGAGACAATAAAATTTTGAGTTTTTAATAAGAGAAATTCTAATTAGTTACATGTGGTGGCAATACTTTCTGTCTTCTGAATGAATGCTTGAACAGTGCGTATGTCTTTTGAATTTGTTGTTTAAGACTGTTAAATATGTTGGCTCTTGAAAGAATGGTGAACATGAGACATGTTATTGATAATCTGAAAAATCATAAAATGATTCTTGAAGCAAGAAAAAGCAGCAAAAAAAAAAAGAGAAGAAGAGAAAAGCAGAAAAAGCCAATAGCCCTTAAAACCAAAAGGCAAGGGTAATAAAAAGGATCCCAAGGCTTTGAGCATCAGTGGATAGGAGGGCCTAAGGGAATAAAATCCTGGCCTAAGCGGCTAAACCGAGCTGTCCCTAACCATGTGCTTGTGGCGTGAAGGTGTCAAGTGAAAGCTTGAGACTGAGCGGTTAAAGTCAAGGTCCAAAGCAGAAAGAAGAGTGTGCTTAAGAACTCTGGACACCTCTAATTGGGGACTTTAGCAAAGCTGAGTCACAATCCAAAGGGTTCACCCAATTATGTGTCTGTGGCATTTATGTATCCGATGGTAATACTGGAAAATAAAGTGCTTAGGGCCACGGCCAAGACTCATGAAATAGCTGTGTTCAAGAATCATCATACTGAAATAGGAGAATCAATAACACTATCTGAATTCTAAGTTGTTATAGATGCCAATCACTCTGAGCTTCAATGGATAAAGTGAGATGCCAAAACTGTTCGGGAGAAAAAAAGCTACTAGTCCCGCTCATCTAATTAGAATCTGAGCTTCACTCTAAAACTCTGAGATATTATTGCTTCTCAACCTATTAGTCTTCTATTTTATTTGTCTAGTTGATTGAGGACAAGAAACAGTTTAGTCTTCTCAACATAGTTAGTTTTTAGTTTATTTTCATTAGTTTTTAGGAAAAATTCATATTTTTGGACTTTACTATGAGTTGTATGTTTTTCTGTAATTTCAGGTATTTTTCTAGCTGAAATTGAGGGAGCTGAGCAAAAATCTGATTCAGGTTGAAAAAGGACTGCTGATGCTGTTGGATTCTGACCTCCCTGCACTCAAAGTGGATTTTCTGGAGCTACAGAACTCGAAATGGCGCGCTTCCAATTGAATTGGAAAGTAGACATCCAGGGCTTTTCATAAATGTATAATAGTTTATACTTTGCTCAAGGATAGACGACGTAAATTGGCATTCAACGCCAGTTCTCTGCCCAATTCTGGCGTCCAGCGCCAGAAAAGGATTAAAAGTTGGAGTTCAACGCCAGAAATAGATCCAAACCTGGCGTTGAACGCCCAAAACAACCTTATGCACGTGAAATGTTTAAGTCTCAGCCCCAGCACACACCAAGTGGGCCCCAGAAGTGGATCTCTGCACTATCTGTCATAGTCTACTCACTTTTTGTAAATCTAGGCTACTAGTTTAATATTTAAACAACTTTTAGAGACTTATTTGGTATCTCATGATATTTTAGATCTAAACTTTGTACTCTTTGACGGCATGAGTCTCTAAACTCCATTGTTGGGGGTGAGGAGCTCTGCTGTGTCTCGATGAATTAATGCAAGTATTTCTATTTTCCATTCAAACATGCGTGTTCCTATCTAAGATATCCATTCGCGCCTAACTATGGAGAAGGTGATGATCAGTGACACTCATCACCTTCCTCAATCCATGAACGTGTGTCTGACAATCACCTCCGTTCTACATCAGATTGAATGAATATCTCTTAGATTCCTTAATCAGAATCTCCGTGGTATAAGCTAGATTGATGGCGGCATTCATGAGAATCCGGAAAGTCTAAACCTTGTCTGTGGTATTCCGAGTAGGATTCAGGGATTGAATGACTGTGACGAGCTTCAAACTCGCGAGTGCTGGGCGTAGTGACAGACGCAAAAGGAGGGTGAATCCTATTCCAGCATGATCGGGAACCTCAGATGATTAGCCATGCTGTGACAGAGCATTTGGACCATTTTCACAAGAGGAGGGGATGTAACCATTGACAACGGTGATGCCCCAACACACAGCTTGCCATAGAAGGACGTGCGTGCGTGAATCAAAGGACAAAGGAAAGCAGAGATTCAGAAGACAAAGCATCTCCAAAACTCCAACATATTCTCCATTACTGCATAACTAGTAACCTTTAACCCATACTCTCTTGTTTATTCGCAATTCAACTGATAAATAAAATTGACTTCCTGACTAAGAATTGTAAGATAACCATAGATTGCTTCAAACCAACAATCTCCGTGGGATTCGACCCTTACTCACGTAAGGTATTACTTGGACGACCCAGTGCACTTGCTAGTTAGTGGTACGAGTTGTGAAAAGTGTGATTCACAATTCGTGCACCATATTGCTAAACCTGTTTCTTCCACCATTGTTAAAGCCTTGTTGAGGATTTTGTTGATCCTTCCATGAGAAATTTGGATGATTTCTCCATGAGGGATTATAGGTGTTTCCATAAGGTTCACCCATGTAATTCACCTTCGCTATTGCAGGGTTCTCAGGATCATAAGCTTCTTCTTCAAAAGATGCCTCTTTAGTACTGTTGGATGATTCCTTCAATCCATTCAAACTCTGAGAGATCATATTGACCTGCTGAGTCAATATTTTATTCTGAGCCAATATGGCATTCAGAGTATCAATTTCAATAACTCCCTTCCTCATAGGCGTCCCATTATTCACAGGATTCCTTTCAGAAGTGTACATGAACTGGTTATTTGCAACTATGTCAACGAGTTCTTGATCTTCTGCAGGAGTTTTCTTTAGGTGAATGGATCCACTTGCAGAATGGTCCAGTGACATCTTTGATAGCTCAGACAGACCATCATAGAATATATCCAGGATGGTCCATTCTGAAAGCATGTCAGAAGGACACTTTTTGGTCAGTTCCTTGTATCTCTCCCAAGCTTCATAGAGGGATTCACCTTCTTTTTGTCTGATGGTTTGAACATCCACTCTAAGCTTTTGAGGAGGAAAGAACTTGGCTAAGAAAGCCGTGACCAGCTTATCCCAAGAGTTCAGGCTATCTTTAGGTTGAGAGTCCAACCATACTCTAGCTCTGTCTCTTACAGCAAACGGGAAAAGCATAAGCATGTAGACCTCGGGATCAACCCCATTGGTCTTAACAGTATCTCAGATCTGCAAGAACTCAGTTAAGAACTGAAAAGGATCTTCAGATGGAAGTCCATGAAACTTGCAGTTCTGTTGCATTAGAGAAACTAATTGAGGTTTAAGCTAAAAATTGTTTGCTCCAATGGCAGGGATTGAGATGCTTCTTCCATGTAAATTAGAATTAGGTGTAGTAAAGTCACCAAGCATCTTCCTTGCATTGTTATTATTTTCGGCCATGTTGTCTTCTTTTTCGAAAGTTTCTGTCAGATTTTCTCCAGAGAGTTGTGCTTTAGCTTCCCTTAGCTTCCTCTTCAGAGTCCTTTCAGGTTCAGGATCAGCTTCAACAAGAATGTTCTTATCCTTGTTTCTGCTCATATGAAAAAGAAGAAAACAGAAAAGAAAATATGGAATCCTCTATGTCATAGTATAGAGATTCCTTTATGTGAGTATAAGAATAGAAGAATAGAAGAAGAGAAATTCAAATACCAAGGGGAAGAGAGGGTTCGAATTTTGAGATAAAGAGGAGTGTTAGTAAATAAATAAATAAATAAATAAATAAATAAATAAATAATTAGAAGGAGATGAGAGAGAGGGAATTGCGAAAATTAATTAAATTAAAAATAAAATTTAAAGTTAAATTTCAAAAATTAAAATTGAAATCAAGTTAAATTAAAAATTAAAACAATTAGTTAATAAAAAAGAAATTTGAAAAAGGGGGAAGGAATTTTCGAAAATTAGAGAGATAATTAGTTAGGTAGTTTTGAAAAAGATATGATTGAAACAAAAAGATAAGATTGATTGAAAAGGATTTGAAAATC
This sequence comes from Arachis hypogaea, assembly GCF_003086295.3. NCBI lineage: Eukaryota > Viridiplantae > Streptophyta > Magnoliopsida > Fabales > Fabaceae > Arachis > Arachis hypogaea. The sequence goes on from NC_092055.1 coordinate 47,577,919, forward strand.
AATTTGAAAAGATAAGAAGTTAGAAAAGATTTTGAAATTGATTTTGAAAAAGATGTGATTGAAATTTAAAAAGATGTGATTGAAACAAAAAGATAAGATTGATTGAAAAAGATTTGAAAAAGAAATTTAAAAATATTTAATTTTGAAAATTAATGTTGATTACTTGACTAACAAGAAACTAAAAAGATATGATTCTAGAGTTTAAAGATTGAACTTTTCTTACTAGGCAAGTAACAAACTTAATATTTTTGAATCAATCACATTAATTGTTAGCTTTAAATTCGAAAATATGGAATAAAAATAAGAAAAATATTTTTGAAAATCATTTTGGAATTTTAAAAAATTATCAAAGAAAAATGAGAAAGATTTGATTTTTGAAAAAGATTTGAAAAAGATAAAATTTTTAAATTGAAAATTTGATTTGACTCATAAGAAATAACTAAATTTTAAAAATTTTTGACTAAATCAAATCAAATTTTCGAAAATTATGAGTGAAAAAGGGAAAGATATTTTTTTTATTTTTGAATTTTCAATGAAGAAAGAGAAAAACAACCCAAAGACTCAATGCATGAAAGTTTTGGATCCAAACAAATGATGTATGCAAGAACACTATGAATGTCAAGATGAACACCAAGAACACTTTGAATGTCAAGATGAACACCAAGAACCTTTTTTTTTGAAAAAATTTTCAAGAAAAAAAAACATGCAAGACACCAAACTTAAAAAATTTTTGTTCTTTAGACATTAATAATTCAAGAATGCATATGAAAAACAAGAAAAGACACAAAACAAGGAAATATGAAGATCAAACAAGAAGACTGGCCAAGAACAACTTGAAGATCATGAAGAATGCAATGCATGAAATTTTTGAAAATAATTTTTAGAAAATTAAAAAGATGCAATTGACACCAAACATAAAACTTGACTCTAGACTCAAACAAGAAACACAAAAAATATTTTTGATTTTATGATTTTATAAATTTTTTTTGAAAAGAAAACGACAAGAAAGTTACCTAATCTGAGCAACAAGATGAACCGTAAGTTGTCCAAACTCGAACAATCCCCGGCAACGGCGCCAAAAACTTGGTGTGCGAAATCGTGATCATTCCTTCCTTGGTAACGGCGCTAAAAACTCAATATGCACGTTCATGTTCTTAATTCTGTTTCACAACTTCGTACAACTAACCAGCAAGTGCACTGAGTCGTCCAAGTAATAAACCTTACGTGAGTAAGGGTCGATCCCACGGAGATTATCGGCTTGAAGCAAGCTATGGTTACCTTGTAAATCTCAGTCAGGCGGATTAAACTGATTTTATGAATTGATAAGTAAAAGATAAATAAAATATAAAATAGGATAGTGGTACTTATGTAATTCATTGGTGAGAATTTTAGATAAGCATATAGAGATGCTTTCGTCCCTCTGAACCTCTGCTTTCCTGCTGTCTTCATCCAATCCTTCCTACTCCTTTCCATGGCAAGCTGTATGTTGGGCATCACCGTTGTCAATGGCTACTTCCCGTCCTCTCAGTGAAAATGGTCCAAGATGCTCTGTCACGACACGGCTATTCATCTGTCGGTTCTCGATCATACTGGAACAGGATCCATTGATCCTTTTGCGTCTGTCACTACGCCCAGCACTCGCGAGTTTTAAGCTCGTCACAGCCATCCCTTCCCAGATCCTACTCGGAATACCACAGACAAGGTTTAGACTTTCCGGATCTCAGGAATGGCCATCCATGGGTTCTAACTTATACCACGAAGACTCTAATATCTCAGACTCGGTCCCCTGTATTAGATATCCAAGAGATATCCATTCAATCTAAGGTAGAACGGAGGTGGTTGTCAAGCACGCGTTCATAAGTGAGAATGATGATGATTGTCACGATCATCACATCCATCATATTGAAGTGCGAATGAATATCTTAGAAGCGGAATAAGTTGAATTGAATAGAAAAATAGTAGTACTTTGCATTAATCTTTGAGGAACAGCAGAGCTCCACACCTTAATCTATGGTGTGTAGAAACTCTACCGTTGAAAATACATAAGTGATAATGGTCCAGGCATGGCCGAATGGCCAGCCCCCATGAAAGTCTAAGATAGCATAAAACTGATCAAAAGATCCCAAGATCTAAATACAATAGTATAAAGTTCTATTTATACTAAACTAGTTACTAGGGTTTACAGAAATGAGTAAATGATGCAGAAATCCACTTCCGAGGCCCACTTGGTGTGTGCTTGGGATGAGTATTGAGCTTTACACGTGTAGAGGTCTTTCTTGGAGTTGAACGCCAGTTTGTAACCTGTTTCTGGCGTTTAACTCCACTTTGCAACCTGTTTTTGGCGTTTGACTCCAGAATGCAGCATGGAACTGGCGTTCAATGCCAGTTTACATCGTCTAAACTCAGGCAAAGTATGAACTATTATATATTTCTGGAAAGCCCTGGATGTCTACTTTCCAACGCGATTGAGAGCGCACCATTTGGAGTTTTGTAGCTCCAGAAAATCCATTTTGAGTGCAGGGAGGTCAGAATCCAACAGCATCTACAGTCCTTCTTCAACCTCTGAATCTGATTTTTGCTCAAGTCCCTCAATTTCAGCTAGAAAATACCTGAAATCATAGAAAAACACACAAACTCATAGTAAAGTCCAGAAATTTTAATTTTAATTAAAAACTAATAAAAATATACTAAAAACTAACTAAATCACACTAAAAACTATGTAAAAACAATGCCAAAAAGCGTATAAATTATCCGCTCATCACCTTCCCTATAACCTTATCAGGGCCGGAAATTCGTCGGTTCAACGCCCTTTCCCAGGGCTCTGTAACCACCTTGGCCGACATTAGTTGGGCCTTCTTGGCTCAATTCACCACAAGAATCACTGAGGCAAAGCACCCGATTAATTTGCTGGGGGTAACTCAAAGGATCGGCGAGCTGACTCAGAAGTACCTGGACAGGTTCAACGACGAGTGTTCAGAGATCGACGGCCAACCCGATTCGGTGGCCAGCTTGTGCTTGACAAACAGATTACTGAATGAGGATTTCAGAAAGTATCTTACCACCAAGCCTATATGGACAATGCAAGAGATTCAAAATGTCGGCAGGGAGTACATCAATGATGAGGAAGTCAACCAGGTTGTCGCGGCCAATAAGCGGCAGCCCGCCTACTCAAGTGTTCGCCCGCCCGGTAGCAGGGAAAGGTCAAAGGAGCACTCCAAAGACGGAGCGCCTGCTAAAACCTTCAAACCCTTCCCCGGGTAGGAAAATTCACCAACTACACCCCCTAGCAGCTCCAATCATTGAAGTCTATCAACAGATCACAGACAAGGGCATCTTGTCAAAGCCCCGACAACTCAAGGACAGGACGAAAGGAAACAAAAGCCTTTATTGCGACTACCACAAGGGCTATGGCCGCAAGACCCAAGACTTCTTCGACCTGAAGGACGCTATGGAACAGGCCATTCAGGAAGGAAAGTTGGCCGAATTCTCCCACCTTATCAAGGAACCATGGAGGCGGGATCATGATCGATCCAGCGAAGACAAAGGCCGTGCTGTAAAACAGAGGCGAGAGCCCGAGGAGGATAATGAGCGCGGCCTCATTGTGGTAAATGTGGTAGTCGGTAGAGATGCTCCCCCAAGATCGAAGTCGACTAGCAAGAAGGACGCCAAAGTCTTATCTATGTCCTCAGGCTCCATGCCATGCGCCCGGAGGGTACCGTCGAAATCATTTGGCCCCGAAGACCAATGGGTTGATGACGTGACGGAGAACCCTCCGATGGTGATTACAGCTAGGGTAGGAACCGGCATAGTGAAACAGATCCTGGTAGATACGGGAGCTGATTCAAACATCATGTTCCATAATGTGTTTGATGCTTTGGGCCTATGGGATGCCGACTTGAGGGGCCACCAACATGGCGTGGTCGGTCTAGGGGATAATTTCATCAAGCCTGATGGAGTAGTTTCCCTCCCGATCTCCATAGGCGGAGGCCGGGGGAAGAGATCCCTAATGGCGGAGTTCGTTGTCCTGAGAGACTCCATGGCCTACAACCTCATCTTAGGAAAGAAAACTATCAACGAGTTTGGAGCGGTGATTTGCACCAAGGTACTGTTGATGAAATTTGTTGCTGATGATGGATCCGTAGGCTCCATCAGGGGAGATTTGGAAGTGGCGGTCGCGTGCGACAACGCCAACCTCTCCTTAAGGAAGAAATCCAAAGAAGCATCCGGTGTTTTTCTCGCCGACCTGGACACCAGGGTTGATGACAAACCCAGGCCGGAGCCTGAACGGGACCTCGAAAAATTTACAATCGGCGACTCGGAGGAAAAGTTCACCTTCGTGAACAGAAACCTGCCCCATGATTTGAAAGAACCTTTGGTGGAAATTATAAGAGCTAACGGTGACCTGTTCGCTTGGACGCCAACCGACATACCGGGCATAGACCCCCGGTTCATGTCACACTTCCTAGCCGTGAGGGCAGAGGCCAAGCCAGTGGCTCAAAGAAGAAGGAAAATGTCCTGAGAAGGGTGGAAGAGGTGGCCAGCCTACTTGAAGCGGGTTTTATCCGTGAACTCGACTACTCGACCTGGCTGTCGAATGTAGTTTTAGTCAAAAAGCCCAGCGGAAAGTGGAGAATGTGCGTGGATTACTCCGATCTTAACAAAGCATGTTCCAAAGATTCCTTCCCCCTCCCCAACATTGATGCTCTTGTTGATGCGGTGGCAGGGTACCGATATCTGAGTTTCATGGATGCCTATTCTGAGTACACTCAGATACCAATGCACCAGCTAGACGAAGAGAAGATGGCGTTTATAACACCAAGAGGAACATACTGCTACAAGGTGATGTCGTTTGGGTTGAAGAACGCAGGGACTGCGTACCAGAGGCTGATGAATAGGATATTCAAAGACCTTATCGGCAAGATGGTTGAAGTGTATGTAGATGATATTCTGGTCAAGACCACCAAAGTTGAGGACCTCATCTGTGACCTGGAGAACGTGTTCGCCGCCGTCCGACGACACGGCGTGAGGCTAAATCCGCTCAAGTGTGCCTTCGCCATGGAAGCTGGGAAGTTTTTGGGGTTATGATAACCCAAAGAGGAGTAGAGGCCAACCCGAAGAAATGTGAAGCAATCCTACAAATGAAGAGCTCGGGATGTGTGAAAGATGTCCAAAGGTTGGTGGAGAGACTCACTGTGCTATCCCGTTTCCTCGGTGCGTCAGCAGCCAAAGCCCTGCCTTTCTTCAACTTGATGAAGAAGGGGATTGTGTTCGAGTGGACTCCGGCGTGTGAAGAGGCCTTCGAGCACTTCAAGGAGATAATATCGGCACCGCCTGTCCTCGAGAAGCCTAAGGGCGGAGAAGCACTATACCTATACTTGGCAATAACTGACGAGGCGCTGGCAACGGTCTTGGTACGAGAGGAAGGAAAGGTCCAGCAGCCAATTTATTTTGTAAGTAAAGCATTGCAAGGAGCGGAGCTGAGGTACAGTAAGCTGGAGAAGCTAGCATATACACTCCTGACCTCCTCCCGAAGGCTGCGATAATATTTCCAAGGACACCAGGTCATCGTTAGGACGGACCAAGCAATACGCCAGGTGCTCTAGAAACCTGATCTGGCGGGAAGGATGATGACCTGGGCCATTGAGCTGTCTCAATACGACTTGCAATACGAACTCAGGCATGCGATTAAAGCTCAAGCTATGGCTGATTTCCTAGTAGAAGTAACAGGAAACCGTATCGAGACACCGAACACACGGTGGAAGCTCCATGTGGACGGAGCATCCAACCAAACATTCGGAGGATCAGGGATCATCCTGAAAAATCCAACTGGAGTCGTATATGAGCAATCAGTCAAGTTTGAATTCCCCGTGTCAAACAATCAAGCCGAATACGAGACCCTGCTGGGCGACCTAGTCCTAGCAAGAGAGGTCGGAGCCACAAGGCTAGAAGTATGTAGCGACTCGCAGGTCGTGACCTCGCAGATCAATAGGACATATCAAGCCAGAGATTCGCTATTGCAGAAGTACTTGGAAAAAGTCAAGGAGTTGAGCAAGCAATTCGAAGAAGTCACGGTGCAACATGTACTCAGAGAGAGAAACATGCGGGCAGACCTCCTATCAAAACTGGCGAGCACAAAGCCAGGAACGGGGAACTGATCTCTCATTCAAGGTTTGGTAAAAGAACCGGCAGTGACTTTGCATTTATCCCAGGCAAATCCCTCCTGGATTGACCCAATCACCGATTTCCTGGAAAGCAGCAAACTTCCTAGTGATGAGAAGTTGGCAAAGACCGTAAGGCGAGAAGCGGCCAAGTACGCAATCATACAAGGCCAGTTGTTTAAGAAAGGCCTTAGCCAACCCCTGTTAAAATGCCTGCGTCCCGACCAAACGGACTATGTGCTCAGAGAAGTCCACGAAAGATGTTGTGATCACCACATCGGGGGGAAGGCTTTAGCCAGAAAGCTCGTCAGAGCCGGTTATTACTGGCCCTCTATGATGGCGGATTCTAAAGAATTCGTGAAAAGGTGCAGAAGGTGCCAGGAGAACGCCAACCTCCACCAAGCGCCAGTGGCCGAGCTGAGCCTACTAACGGCTTCCCGACCTTTCTCGCAATGGGGAATCGACCTGTTATGACCCTTCCCAATCGGGCCAAAGCAGGTAAAGTACCTAATAGTGGCCATTGATTATTATACAAAGTGGATAGAGGCCGAGCCGTTGGCTAGGATATCCTCGGCAAACTGTCGGAAGTTTATGTGGAGGCAGGTAATAGCCAGGTTTGGAATCCTGGAAGTCGTCATCTCGGATAACGGGACGCAGTTTGCTGATAAGAAATTCGGAGAAATCCTTGCTGGCTTGGGCATAAGGCAAAAGTTCTCATCAGTCGAACATCCCCAGACCAACGGTCAAGTTGAAGCTGCAAACAAGGTCGTCTTGCAGGGCCTCAAAAAGCGACTTGACCAGAAAAAGGGAGCATGGGCAGACGAGTTAGCTTCAGTCCTTTGGTCCTACTGCACAACCCAGCAGTCATCTACCGGGGAGACCCCTTTCCAACTCACATATGGGGTAGAGGCAATAATACCTGTGGAGATCGGTGAGCCGAGCCCACGGCTACTCTTGGGTGGAGTTGAGAAAGCTGTGGAAAAGGATTTGATAGACGAGGCCAGGGAGATGGCCCATTTGTCAAAATCGGTGCTAAAACAAAGAATGGCCGTGCGCTACAATACCAAAGTGCTCAAGAGAGAGTTTGAACGAGACGACCTGGTCCTAAGGCGTAACGATATTGGACTCCTGACACCGGGGGAAGGAAAGCTAGCGGCGAACTAGGAAGGCCCATACAGGGTGAAAGAGGTGATCGGCAATGGTGCCTACAAGTTGGAATGGCTGGACGACAAGGAAGTCCCGAGAACGTGGAACGCGAGCAATCTGAGAAGATTCTATTCCTAGATCCAAACCCGCCGACCGGACGAGCAACCTGCCATTCCAGCTGGCTTAGTAAGACGTTACTTTATGTTAGATTGTTTCCCTTGTCATATATTTGTTATCATTTTATATTTAGACCATTTGCCACCACTATTTATCTACTACTTGCCATCTCCTTTTCGCATTCATTATTATTAATTAAGCATCCACGACGAGTAAGCAATTTCATAACGTCACGGTGCCCCGGACTGATCACCCCGAGAACCACGAAAGTAACGAACGCCATAGTATGCGGCTACTAATACGATAAAAGCCACGACCTGGCTTCACCAATTACCAGCGAGACGGTAAAATGTTCATGAGCAAATAGCTAATACCAACAAAACAGTAAAAGAACACAAAGAAAAATTATCACCGACAAGGCGGGAAACAAGCGGTTTGTTACATGCCGACCAAGCGGCAAACAGATTCAAATAGTTTAAAAGGATTACAAAGTTTACAAGTCACAAAAAAACAAGTTACTTCTTCGGCATGTCAACAATCTTGCCATCCCTAATAGTCTTGAAAATGCCAACAGCCGAAGTATCAAAATCAGGAGCCAGCAGCTTCACTGGAGCCTTGAGGGCCTCCTCAGTCATCAAGATGGCACTCTTACCCTGCTTCATGGTGTCTTTATACTTCTTCTTAAACTCAGCAGCTTCACCCTGGGCCGTCTTGGCCGACGAGAGGGCCTCATCGCGCTCCTTCTCTAGCACAACCACCCGACCTTGAGCAGTATTAAGTTGACTTTCCAGGGTAGGCTCTCGCTCGGTAAGACGCGCTATGGAAGCATCAGTGGTCTTGACCTTTTCCTTAGCAGTCTTTACTTCTTCCTCAGCAACCTTGACCTTCTCCTCGGCTGTCTTGGCCCTCTCCTCGGCAGCAGCAAGTTGCTTCCGAAGCAGCTTCACCTCATCTCTATACTTGGTGTTAGCCTTGACAGAGGATTCAAGCTTCGCTTCCAGAGACCACGTTCCTGCCAAGGCAGATTCAGCCTTTCTCGCTATAGCTGCTCTCCGGAGCAAAGTGCGGTACATCCATCTCGCTTGCGAAGCGAGGTCCCACCATAGAAGAAGTCCTCTGTGCCAGGAAGCAGTTGGGAATCGATAAAGTGCCCGGCATCAAAGTTCTTCTCCATAACGGTAAGAACCCCCTCAAGATTGGAAGACGGCTTCCTTTTCCTTGGATTGTCAACCAACACCTCAACCTCAGGACTGGAAGACGACTTCCCTTTCCTTGGATTGTCGCCCTCCTCCTCAACTTCTGGGCTCCACCTCTCGTCGGGGTCCCGAACCACCCCCTGCCTCCGGCTGAGGACTCGAAGCGGTGCTGGTTCTGGCCCCCTCACCCTGGGTAGGTTGGGACTGGACCTCAGGCTCAATGACGTTGTCCGACGGCACTTCCTGGGCAGGGGTAGCGGAGTCATCGTCGCTACCGTCAGCCAAGAAAGTGTTGAACAAAGCATCGAGTCCTATCACTTTCGCAGACATTGACACTGCAACAAAACACGAAAGCCAATTAGTCGTCAAATCGGATGGATAAATGAGGACAAGGGTAAACATAGGTAAATTGCCAGATGGCTACTCACATATATAATTCCTAGCAATGACCCGATCACCTATAAGGAGAAGAGGGTTAACGAGATTCTTCCCAAAAACAGCCAACAATACGTCGGCAACCCTCTTGTTCTCAGGAGATAACCCTTTATACGTTATTTTAGTAAAGGCGTTAGCTCCCGCCCCGAAACTCCAGTAAGTCGGTATGCGACGCTCCCTTCTAACGTCAACCAAAAGGGATGCCGACCTTCAGCCGGGCGGACCTTGAAATATTTATCCTTAAAACCATGATAGGAATCTTCGAATATGCCGAAGATCCTGCGACCTTGGGCCGCCCGAAAGGACATGAAGCCCTTTTTAGCCCTCCCCTCTTTCGAAGGATTCGTTAAAGTAAAAAGAAAAAAAACACTTCAATGGAGACCGGCAACTCCAAATGCTCACACACCATCTCGAAACAGCGGATGGAGGCCCAACTGTTCGGATGCAATTGAGATGGTGCCACGTCACAAAAGTTAAGTAGCGCCATTTGAAAGGGGGAGAAGGGGAGGCAAACTCCCAGGCGAGTAAACATGGCCTTGTACAACCACATCCAATCCTGGACCTGGGGAGAGTGCAGGTTTAATTTGAATATTCGTTCGTTATTGGCAGGAACAAAAACTTCATAATTTGCCTCCTCGTCAATTCCTCCACAAAGGTAATCAGCTCGTCGGAACTTGGTAAGTTCCTCCAGGGACATTTGATTTGGGATTTCCTTCACATCTGAAGTCACCCAAGCATATCGGTCATAGGGCGCCGGTCTCACGACCCTCACGATGGGACGCTGGGCCATACCTACAGTGAGGGCACCACCCAATATCAGTCTAAGAGGCCGGGAAGCCGGTACTAATACCAGGAAACTATAATTCACCTATTCAACAACTATAATAAAACATGGTATAAATCTATAGCCAAGAGCAAGGCCAGGAAAGTAAAATCCTAGAATGGTAACCCCCCTACAGTATCTACCTAATGCTAAAAAGCCAACAAATATGCAATTCATATCAAGAGTGCAACGTACATGCAAAATCAGGAAGATGAACAACGAAAATAAACAACACTACACCAATGCCAGGAAGAGAAATAGGGAGCTTACTAGGATAATGACGATGATAAAAGGGGATCGAAAAACTGAGAATGATCCGGACAAAGCAGGGGCTCACAATAAAGATTTTGGGAAGAGAATGGAGAAAGAAAAGGAGACGCAGGCAGTGCAATGGAACTAAAAGGAAACCAAAGGGAAACTGAAAAGAAACCAACTCTAAGAAGTGCGAAGAGCAGGGGCAAAATAGTCTTTGCTTGTGGGGTTTCGAATTGCCCATTAAGAGCATTAAATGCTCGACGCGAAAAACGAGGCGACTAAAAGACGTTCCCCAGTAACGAACAGGCACTCACGCATGAAGAAGGCGCGTCCTCCATGCGGATGACTAACCAAGCAATGACACATGAAAGAGAAAACAAAACACGCCACCAACGGCGCTCACGACCATAGCTGGCGTGTTGGGGGCACTGTTACGGCCCGGCCTAGCTAGCTTGGTGGCCGACCCGGCCCACTGACGACCCAATCTATGCGATCGGATCGGCGCACACAACCCGTCCGATCTTGCGACCTGGACACGCGCCCCTGCTGCTAGCTGCATGACAGCTGCAGGAAAGGAAGCTTTCTGGAAGGAGGCCTCCCCCTGTGGGGCCCGCCTTATTGACAAGATATATAAGGGGAGGGTCCTACCCCTCCCCCAAGGTACGTCATCATATCCTTTACTCCTTTATCACCTGCACATTTTCTGACTAGAGCGTCGGAGTGTCCTTGTAGGTGAGAACCCCTCTCCTCACGAAGAGCTCGGGAAATCGTCTGCACCCGCCATTCACGCCCGGACCCAGATCGAGGCTGGAACCCACCTTCACACCCAGCAAACATCTTTGAACCGTCTGGTAACCTGTAAACCCCGCTAAAATCGGAAAATAATTAGTCAATAAATCAAATTTTAAATAGGAAAATTAAAAATACAAAACTAGTATCAAAATAGGATAGAGCTCGTCAAAACGAGAATTTTGATACCAATTTCGAAAATTTGGCCCAAAACCGGACCGGAAGGACCGAACCGGTTGAACCGGGGCACAAACCGAGCCCGTGGGTCCAACCGGACCCATAATATAAAGGAAACAGCAGCCTTCTTCTTCCTCATTAGTTGCTGCAACGCCAAAACAGAATTGGAGGAAAGGGAGAGAAGCACTCAAACCCTAACCCTTTGATCCACCATAACTCCTCCGTCCGGGCTCCGATCGCCGCACTGTTCGCGGCCACACGCTCAGCGCGTCGAGCTCTACCTTTCTATTCGAACAATTTCACTGGTAAGCCTCCTATTAAGTTCAGAATCCCTATCCCTCTTTCTTTGGTAAACTTGGAAACCTATGGTGAATCTTGTCCAATTTCTATGTTCTAGGTTCAAGTTAGCTTCCGGAACTTGTGGGCTCAAGCTATTGAGCATATGGGTATGGTAAGAACACCCTAACCCTAGCTCAATCTTGTTTTTGGTAATAGAAAACTGAATTGGAACATATATATGTGTATTAGGTGTAGTTTAAGAGGGTGTTTATGCATTGGACTTGAATTTGGATTACTTGGAGCTTTGTTGGTGACAAGGCTTACTTTGGGGCTATTTGATTGAGCTTGGAGGGGCTGTGATTTTGAGTTGTGAGGCTGCCTTGGGTGAACTAAGTGATCGGCCAAGGTATGGTTCAAGTTTCGCACGTTTAATATTTACGGTGTTGTGAAAACTTAGGTTAGAGGAACCATAGGATAAGTTGAATTGTTTGTTCTATTTAATGATTAGCCTTGTAATGTTGTTGGAATAGATTTGTTGGTGGCTATATATATTGGAATTATGAGGTGTGGAAGTTATTAATGGTGTGCTCTTATATTTATTTATGATGGATTAGGATTGGTGTTTGTTAATAAGGGTGTAGAGTTGTGTTGTGGTGGTATTGCATTTGCTGTAACTAATTATGTAATGATCAGAATTGCATGAGACCAAGTCTGGGATAAACTTGGGAATATAAGGAACTAAACTGGAAAATTTGCGACCTTTTTGTTAAATATACAATTTATGGCAAATTTTTAAAGTTAGGTTGTTAAATCTGTCCTGCAGCAGAAAAGGTTAAACAGGACAGCAACTTGTTTGTCTTGCTGCGACTTCTACGAGTTGATTTTTGGAGCAAAACTAATTTTGTTATAAAATTTGATTAACTTGCTTTATTTCTCTAAAACTTCAGAATTTAAAAGTTGAGGATTGGGAGTTGTGAATTTTTGAATATTGGTGGTCAAAACTGAAAAGAAACAGATTTCAGCAAGCTATGCATCAACTTCCAATACTTGTAACTCTTAGAATTGAATAGCAATTGGGTTGAAACCAAGACACAGTTGTTTCTGGATGAGCTAGGAGTTTCCAAATCAAAATTTAGCTTAATTGGAGTTTTGTAATAAAAGTTATTCAAATTGAAAGGTACTAGGCTTGTTGGTTTCAAAAACAGATTTTGACTCATTTTTACTTAACTTCCAGGTAATGTAACTTCTTTATTAAAAATGATATTAACTCAGAACCAATTGAGAAAGAAACCTGGATGAGTGAAGTGTAACTACATTAATTTTTAAAGTCATTGGATTTAACTTGAATTTTATATTGAATTTTGAATATCACATGCTGTTGCTGTTTTTCTGGTTTTATGCACTGCAGAACAGTCACTGTTTTTCCTTTATTCCTAAGGCTAGAAAAATCAGAAAATTATGATCTTTGGTTTGTTAGAAATCTTATTTCAAGATGAACGCCTGGACATAAAGTTTGCGCAATTCCGAGTTCATTTGTTATATTAAAAACAGAAAAGGAAATAGAGTGTCGAGGATGTCTTAGTGATAGTCATGGGTTCGAGAAGTTAAAGTTTAACCTTCGTGTGATGTGACTGATTTAATGTTAGAGTTGGGTTGATTTTAAGATTATTCGATAATAAGAAGGTTGAGAAGAGTTTGATAAATAGTTTGGTCAGGACGCAGAAAGGATAATTAAGATGAATTATAAGGGAATGATGATGAAAAATGTGAAAGGGAGGTTGTTTATAAAAGGAGTTAACATGCCATGGCTTAATGAATGATTAAATAATGATTATGATTATGAAATGGCTTATGAAAGATGATATCTGAGATACGAGTTTCCCTGGGTAAAAACCGTGGCTCGCCACCACGTGTTCCAGGTCGATTCTCGATACTCTGTTAACCCTACGTCGTAAGGGTAACCGGGCACGTATAAATTCCCGGGTATGGATAACCCCCATTGAGTGATTTATATGATGATTGAATGTAAACTCTATGCATAGACTCTTGGGGATGCGCGACGGGGGACAGTCTAAGGTTTTCGGACTTGTCGGGTTGGCTGGATAACCGACAGATGGGCCCCATCAGCCATAGGACAGGCATGCATCATATGCAGTTGTTTGTTTTGATTGCTATGCATTTCCTGGGTTTGCCTAATTGATATATATCACCTGCTATCTGTTATACTTGCTATTTGTACTATCTGCTTATTACTTGTGCGTGACCTTGTTTGGTTGCTTGTTTCTGTTGCATTGTGAATGATGGAGGGATGGAGGAAAAGGAGAAATGGTTTGGTGTTAGATTAGGATTGAAATTGAGTAAGTTAGGTAGATTTAGAATACCTACCCCTGTTATAGCTTCTGTTTAGTAATTAAGTTGGATAATTGTATAACGGAGTTCTAGGATTGCCCATGGCATTCTCAGGACCGTATTTCTTATGCGCGTGGCACTTTTACCATGCTGAGAACCTCCGGTTCTCATTCCATATTGTATTGTTGTTTTTCAGATGCAGATCGAGAGGCTCCTCGCTAGGCGTCTGGATCCTGGAAAGCGAAGTAGTCCTTGGGTGTATTTTGGTTTTCTATTTGTATATATGTATATATGTATTTAGCTTACTCTCCAAGAAACTTATGTATGCTGCTCCTCTTAGAGGTTGAGGGAGAGATAGGAGTTTATTTTGGTATTTTGGTATATTTTGGGGATACCTATGTATGTTCATATGTATATATATATATATCCTCTGGCCAGCCTTAGCTTCGCAGGCTAAGTCAGGGGCTAGTTATGCTATTTCCTTGGCTTTCCTTTATTCTTTTGCTTAACTTTATCATGTTCCTATTAGGTTTCTTAGCACGCAAGTAATCCTTTCCTGAGCGTTGCGCTTTTTGTTTTGCGATTTTGTTTTACCCGTTTTTCAAGGCTCCTAGTTAAGTATCTTTTCTCTATTATTATATATATATTACTATTCTTAGAGGTCGTAATACCTTACTAACTCAGTCTTATGACTTAAGCATAAGATTAAGTATGGTAGGGTGTTACATAACCGACTTACCGTACAGTTTCTAACACACTACTGGACATCTTATATAAAATCGTGTGAAGCTTGAAGCATAGCCAAAAAGATTTAACACTATATATGTAAATATATAGTGTTGTGCCTTGTCAAAAGAATAGTTCAATCTAAATGACCAATCCATTATGTGAGAGCACCAAAACAGATTTTATAATATTAATTTACTAGTTCTGTATAGAGATCTAGACAAGATGCAAAAAATGCTAGTACTTATTTTCAGTGAAGAGGATAAAGCATAAGATTTATAAAAAAAGGGGGGATAATACAGCCACAAAGAACAAAAGGATGAGAAATCCTAGTTGAAAAAAAAGGGGAGGGGGGAGAGGGAAAGACAATATAAAAATGAAGAAAACATAACTGAAACTAACCACCCAAAGCATGAAGTTTGCAAGACTAGACATTTGTAGATAGAAACAAACTTGCTCAAAATAATTGAGATGTAATTAAGAAACCTTATCAGCAAATCTCTGTACTGGAGGTTCCCTGCTTTATGCCTCTTCAACGAGGCGGTGGATGAGGAAAAGTCAGACTGACGAAGGGAGGAGGCGAGGCGGTATGGAGGAGCCGAGCAGGAGAACGAAGAAGCCGAGCAGGGAAGCGAAGAATGGAGAACTCACAAATAAAAATGAGGAGTTAAAATTAGGGAAAGTGCTAAAAGCTTGAGAGAGTTGAGACGGTGAGTGACTTGGGCCTTAGGGTGGAGCCGTGGAGAGAGGGGGGTTGGGATAAATACCAAAACAATAAAAATAAAATGTATGTATATTTTCGATTCGATTTGATTCGATTCGATTTTATAAAATCAACTAAAAACAGAACTAAACCGATCGGTTTTGTTAAAAAAATCCAAAAAATCCAATATTTTTTATTTTCAAATCGATTGTTATAATTTTCAATTCGATTTTGCGCTAATTTTCGGTGTGGTACACCCCTAATGCCACATATTAATGATGTTCCTACAGATCTGATCATCTTGTATTTATATTAATGCCACATATTAATCTACCACGATACCTATGATTCTTATCATTTCTCATTATGAAGCGTGTGAATTTAATTATTTATGATTGAAATAAAACATTATAATAATGTAATTTTAACGAGGGGAGTGGGCTGTAGCACAAAGGTATGTCGCCGCGCATTTTTTTAATTATTGTTAAGTATTTTATAGTAATAACACATATACTAAAATTAATTACTAAAATCGATTATTAGTGTATAATATATATATTAAAATATAAAATATATATTAAAAATAAATTAAATTATATATATTTATATATAAATATATTAATAATTAATTTTAATTATTAAATTTAATATATAAATAATATTTTTAACTTTTCAATTTGCCACTTCAATATTTTTTATAAACTGCAAGAAATTCAAAAAAATAAAATAAAATAAAAATATTGCTTACAGCCTTACACTGTAAAAGTAATAAAAAAATAAAAATACTTTTTGTATTCTGTAAAAAAATACATTTATTAAAAAATGCTTCTCGTATTTTGGAAGAAGTTTATCGGTTTATCCTCATATTTCTGAATTTTATTTAAAATTTCCATTTGAGTATTACACAGAAAATCAAGGCATATAAGTATATAACAAATTTTAAGCGCTGTTGTTGGGCCTAAAAAACTAAAAAGCGAGAATTAAAATAAAGAAGGGAAGGCCTAAAGGCTAAGGGCATGGTGATGTCAAAAAGGTAGCTAGGCTTTGCCATTAGCATATACACCCAAATTTGTAGGACGGCACACCACGTGATTCTGATCTGATAAAAGCTCTAAAGTGTGCGGTGCAGCCGTGCAGGGTGCCACTGCCAGGTTTCATTTTGTTTCTGAATTATTTGACAATTTGGTTCCTCCTAACCCATGCCCCCATTCCACCGCGCACCACACCAATAGCCAATTTTCATAATTCACCTTATTTCCTTTAAATTCTAATGAAATTATTACAAATCTAATCATATTAGATATAGTGATATATATGTTAGGAAATTATTTTAATTTTTTAATTTATTTATAAACAATACATATATTAATTATAATTATAAATTATATTATTTTAAATTAAATGACTTATATAATAGTGATCTCATTTATTGTTATAAATACTAAATTTAATAAATTATAATTATTTTTAATTTAAAATTAAATGAGAATAAAATTAGATATTATTTTTTGTTCTTTAGATAATTATCTTTTAGATTTTAGATATATTATCTTTTAGACTTTAGATAATATTTTATTTAGATTTTAAAGTTTAATGGGTGTCATGATTAAATATAAATAGTACTTTCAGGATTTCGTCCCCAAACCTTTGTCGCTCTTTCCAATAGTCACAATTCAGCTCTATTAGGGATATAGAAAGTTTTGGTTGAGGAAGATCGAAAGAATAATAAGACTGAGATAATTCTTCCATCAATCTCCGATCTATAATTCCTGATTTTTATAAATAAAGATACGTTTACGCATTATCATATATTTTTTGTGATTATAGATGATTTGGTTAATAAAATAATTTATTCCAACGACATATACATAAACGAGAAAGCCTAGGAAATCAATTTTATATGCCGCGAAATAATCAACATTTACTTTTGGACGTTTTTTCTTTTTAATTTTAAGAATTTTTTAAAAATTTTTATTTTAGATAATTTTTTAATTTATTTACAGTCCAACTAATAGTTAATATTCTAATTGATTATCTAGTATGATTATATATACTACTGTACAATGATGCGATGGAAACAACTGGAGTATTAACTATGGCAAGGATTAGTAGTTTGTTCAGGCTATAACATCGAAAGTTAGAAACAAACACATCATCACATGATGGTTAATAATTTGATGCAACAATTGATACATATTTTCACTCTTTTATTTTATTCTCTTAGCCAAGCATATCCGAATTATTGTTTGTCTAATTCTCTAGTCATAGGTTTTTTAAATTACATATATTTGTACTTTTAGCCTATTTATGATCATATTGGATTGAATTTATCTCAAATTAAGATTGTCAGATGAAAAAAAAAAAAAACAAATTAAAATTACTAAAAAATATAAAAAGTAAAGGAAAAATAATCTGTTCAATGCAAATATTTATCGAAAGGGTTCTGGAGGAGGGGCTAAGTCCAAGAAAAGAAGGGTTGTTTTTGGACCAAAATATTTGGCTGGGCTAATAAATTGGGTAACGTCGAACCCTATTTAGCAAAAGAATTTGGGCCTCATGAGGGGCCTTGTTTTTCTAAGACAAAAAACTATATGTTGTATTAATACCAAAAGCAAAAACGACATAAAATCCTGGCAAAAAAAAAAAAAAAAAGAAGAAAAGAAATAAAACAATAGATGTGGACATGTGGTTTTTCAGAAGTCTCGGGGTGGCATTACAAAAAATAGTACTGTCAAAAGACAAAAAGTTTATCTATAAAAATGAGTAATATTTCAAAATTAATCCTTAAAGAACTTTTAGTGGAAAAATTTAATTCTTACACATTAATTTTTACGTCAAATTTTATTAAAAAGTTAGATAAATTAATATCTATCGTTATTTAATATAAAACATAACAGTTTTAAAAAAAAAATTATATTAGTTTTTTATATAGATAGATAAACAATCTAATATGATAATTAATCTATAAAATAAAAATTTAAAAAGCAGTTTAATAAATTTTTTTGACACATAATTTAATAATTAAATTTATTAAGAATTAAAATGTTTGACTAAAAATTTCTTAATAACTGATTTGCCCATTTATATTCTCACCCAACTTTGTCCCAACTCCCAACTCAACGCTATACCTATATAGCTTTAGAATTTAAAGTCCCCTTCTATATTTGATCATATTTGCCTTAATAGAGCTAGAGGACCACGTTTGACATTTGTTTGCGATTTTTTAGTGGAATGTTCTGATTGGGTTATAGATTATAAATAGACATATCTGCCATTTGCCTGTTGCCCACTTGTAGCAATAGTTTCCATCAATTTCTCCATATACAAATAGCTGTGCTTAAGTCCTCCCTACTTGGACTTAGTGGATACTAATCCATTCTACACCAATCAAAACAAATATTTTTTTTGACTTTATGGGATATTAGAATTATTAAAAATATTTATTAAATGATGGTTCAATTTTTTGTGGTGTTAGTGAATCTTAATAAGCTTTTTATAAATATATTAATTATTTTGTTTATCCTAAAATTTATTGTGTTTAACAATAATTATTATCTTCTATCATTTTCATAGAAGATTTAAAAAATATTATTATGCTTAAAGAAAGTTGGTATGTGATTAAAAACATAGTTTAAGATCAATAAACAAACTTGTTAAATAGTCATATTTTATATAAAAATATTTGCGATTCAGTTTGGTTTAATTTTTTTTTAGAAAAAGCCATCTAATTTAATTTTATATTGATAGTTCGATTTAGTTTGATTCGATTTTTTACTGAGATTATTTGAACCAAACTAAGTAATTAAATTCGGTTTGGTTCATTTTGGTTTATTCAAAATTTCAATCAATTCAAACGAAAATTTGTCCTACATCTCATAAAGTTTTAATATGAAATAATACAACACAATAACTAATAAAATTCTTGACACAATGAGATTTAACGACAAAAAAAATTGCAATGCGACAATTAAAGTTATGAAAAATTCAATAGACAAAGCAACAAAAAATAAAAACTAATTTTCCTTAATTTTTCAAGCTAAGACAACCACGTTTTGGTGTTCTCTCTAGCAAAACAGCAAAACATTTTCAAGCAAACAAATCTAAAATTAAAAGGCAAATATACCATCTTCTATTGCTCCTCCTATGTCGCCAATATTCTCACTTGAAGTGATATCTAACTGCATAATTATATAACTCACAAAATCATAAAAACAGAATTAAAAATCAAAATTATAAACACAGAATCATATAAAAATTAACAGAAGCAGAAGCACAACAAAATAAAATAAGTTGAACAAATATTCAATAACAATTTTAAAAAAATCAACAAATACTCAATAGGTTGAACAATAATCAATAACAACAAATCAACAACAAAATATGTTGAACAGTAATTAAATCAAAAATTGAACCAACCTAACTCATAAGCTCCATTCTTGAGGACGGCAACGTGGAAGATAACGGCGCCTACTGGTGCGTGGAGGAAAAGGCGTGGAGTAGACGGCGACTGCTCTGCATGGAGGACGACGAGGAATGGAGGGAGGGGCTGCGCAAAAAAGAGAGAAGCGTGATGAAGAAGGGAGGGAGAGAAAGGGATGCGCCTCCACAAAAGTGCTGTTTGGCAGTGTCAGGGAATGAGAGGACACCAACCGTTTGGAGTATGGGAGAAGTTTTGGGAGCGTTACTGCGTTAGGGCTTCAAAATTGTGGTGACTATGTTAAATGGGTGGTGATCCTCGTTTTGGGAGGGGGAGGGGGTTTGGTTACTTTATTTTGTTTAAGGTTTTTTAGAGTGGAGTTGGTTTGCGTTTTTATTTTTTGATTTTATTTTTAGTATTTTTTATTTTCTAGATTTTATGGAGGTAAAAGTAAAAATAAGTGGTGAAAATAGAAAATAAAATTTTATTATTTTTATTGTTTTTACTTTTTTTTTCATAAATCTAAAAAATAAAAAATACAGAAAATAAAAATACAAATTAAACACACTCCGAAAAATTTTGGTTCAATTCAGTTAAAAGTTTTCCTACTAAAATTAAAAATCAAACTAAATCGAACCAAAAAACAGTAAAATGTCATTCTTTTTAGTTTTTAATTTGTTTAGTTATCGATTTTGTCTGTTCAGTTGATCGATTTTATTTGGTTTGGATGGATTTTAAATATCCATGTTAACAAATTTTTTTTGTAAGTTGGTGTAAAATTTGTCACAAACAAATTATATATGCCGTTTATTTTTCTTTTTAAATTTGCGCGATTTAATAATGCATTATATTATTATTATTATTATTATTATTATTATTATTATTATTATTATTGGTGCTGTAATGGGACCTCTCTGTTTTACAAAATGGTCGCAGGCTGAACCGCTGAAGCACACTGAAAAGGGAAAGAGAGTGAATCTTGTTGCCATAAAAAAAAAAAAGAAAAATGGCTTGGAAATGTCAGATTTGACCCCACTTTGAAGAAAGTGGTGCCATTATTTATACGGTCCACATTGGCCAATAATAGTGATAGCCACAATTAAGGATAATGTTGACAATGAATTTTGACAACCATTTATATATGGGCTATCCCTTTCTTAAATTTGCAAAGGAATCAACATTTCGAATTTGGAAAGGAGAAAGTTCTCTGCCTCTGAAATGTCTTTTGGGAGATCCATTTATTATTTATCATGGTCTGCAGCAAAAGTTGGAACTTAATTAGAACCACGGATAGATTTGTTGCACTATTTTCTTATCTTTATCTCATGCAAAATTGGGGTTGACTTTCTATATAATACAATAATAAAAATAATGTTAGCGGCAGCAATTTTTGTGATTTGTAGCCATCAAATAGTCATCAATAATAGTTTTAATGGTGTGAGATTGGTATGAGATT
The DNA here is from genome assembly GCF_003086295.3 of Arachis hypogaea. NCBI lineage: Eukaryota > Viridiplantae > Streptophyta > Magnoliopsida > Fabales > Fabaceae > Arachis > Arachis hypogaea. The sequence goes on from NC_092055.1 coordinate 47,598,945, forward strand.
TCATCTAATAACTCACTTTTTTTTGCTAGTTACATACTGACCAAAATTTAACAAAGTTGCTGGCCCCTAAATTTTTCCATACAATAATACATAGCATAACGTTTGATAACTAAACAAAAGTGGTTTCTTGTGGGGAAAAAGCTACAACATTTATTGTTGTTATTAGAGTATTATTATTTAGAGAAAGTATAAAAATTACTTTTCAATTAGTAAATATTAATCAATTTTAAAATTTATGTTTATAATTTCTAATTTAATTTATAATTTAAAATTTAGAATTTAAGGTAAATAAAATAATTTAAAAATTGACTAATGTTAATTAAAAAAATTAAATACTTAATATTATTCTATTATTTATTATAGCATTGTTACGTTGTCTTTTTAAATTAATTATATAAATCGCATTTTAAACATGAATTATTGACAAGCGAAACAACATTAGTAAAACAATTCTTTCAAATAATAATGCTTTTTCATGTTTGAAATCAGATCCTATACTCTCATCAGTGATCAAAAGAAGTTATGCTAACATTGCTTTTAATATAAGATATATATATATATATATTATTAAAATCAATTATCAAATTAACTATTGTGTATTTATATATAAATATATATGATGTTTAATTTATTTTTAATGTGTATTTTGTATTTCAATATATATTTTATACGAACGAGTGACTTGGTGACTGATTTTTAATGTGCTTATAGCATGAGTAGAGACAAATTTTGAGACAATTAACATGTTCGAAAAAGTATATATAAAGGAAACGTAACTAATACAATTGGTAGTTATGTTAAGAGTGGCAATATTCTATAGGTTGTTAAAGATTGTTAAGCTTGATTCTTGAGCAAGCTTTTTGGTTAGTCACAACCTCTAAATACTAGTCTCTCCTCTGTAGTGTGTAAGGCGCATTCAATCATATCATACAATTCTTCGTTGAATTTTCTTATTGTCATTAATTCTTCACCAAGAAAACTTGTTATTGTTCTTTAGTTTTCGAAAACTCTCAAGTTCCTTTCATTGTATCAAGAGCTAGGTTATCTTGATCCATAGTTCATATAAATACTGCTACATCAACCAATACCAATCCTCAATAGAATAACAATATTGCTGCAACTTCTTCATTCATTTTAAAAAAATTTTAGAATTCCATCAGTAACAAACTTAGAGAAAACAATCATAAAACATATAACAATAGAACTTGGCTGCGATCAGGAGCCAGGACCTTAAACACCATCTTCAATCCTCTTCCATCCCATCTCAATATGCTTCAACGGTTGATAAGATTGTTGGAATTGAAAGTCAGATTTACAAGAGATTGAGGCAAGAAGATTACAACATCATCTCCTTCCTTCTTGACTTAATGGACGATGGATTCACCAACAAAATGGTGGATTGCATGTTTGCACATCAGACTTGGCGCAAGGTTGTGGAGTATTTTGTAGAATCAACTAAGTACAAGATTAAACGATTCAAAGCTCAACTAAAACAAATCAAGAAATTAGCTCTAAGTGCTTTAAATTATATTTGAAAAAAAAAAAAAATCATTGATTCTCTCTCTACTCTTGGTGAACCAATCACCATTGAAGAACACAAAACAACTATTCTTGCGGGATTAAATGAATATTACCAAATACTGATTTGAAAAATTTCTTCAAAGCGTGAGAAATTTTATTAGACATATGGCATCAACGATTAGGATATGCCAATGCTAAGATTGTTAGACATATTCTGACTCAATGTAATGATTCAATAAATAAGATTCAATCTTCTTCTTTCAATGGTGTTTGTGATAATTGTGTTAGAGCTAAAATGCATACCTTGTCATTGGCTAGTTCTATTATTGTTTATCATCTACCTCTTAAATTAGTATATTCTGATGTTTGGGGTCTTTCCCTTATACTAGTTGATGCCCCGTGCACTTGTACGGTTTTATTACATGATATTAAAGATAAATAATTTGATTATGTAATTAGAATGAGTAAATAGGATTAGCTGAAATAAAATAAATTTTATTTCATGCATTTATAAATAATACAAGAAAAAAATACAGCACAATGTATACATATTAATTAAACAATGAATGAAAAATCTTTAATTTATTTAATATAATATTCACCTTAAATTCTGAGTAACTCGTCTTATTACATTAATTAAATAAAAAATAACAGAGATAATTTTAAAGTATATACTTATACAAATACAAAAAAGACAAATTAAAGCACAATTGTGATAAAAAACTAAAAATTATAATGTTATTATGAACTCAAACAAAACACATATTTTTTTAACTAAATATAATATTTGTATATTACATCCATCAATATATTTAATTGAATTGAATTATTCTAACAACAACTGAAAATCAGCAATATCCAAATTCATTCATGAAAACAAAATAAACATAACAGTGAACACTCTTTATATAAGATATGCAACATTACTCAACTTCTTATCCTTATCAACAACCATGCAAGTTTGTTAAAAAGTATGAGCAATACAATTAATATTAATAATTAAAAAAATAAAATAATTACGAATATAAATTTTATTATTTAAGGCAATTCTATAATTTTATTTTTTATGTTTACTATATAATTATTATACAGAATTTTTAACTAAATGAATTGATCAACTAATTAGTTGATCAACTCAAATGATAATTAGAATCTTAATTAATAATACAAATTTTAAAAGAGAACAAATTTCACACTACTAATTCTTTATATATATGTTTGAAAATAATAAAGATAACCACCAAAATTATTTTAATATTTTTCAAACATAATATTTTTGAGTTTAATAATACATGACTTTACTAACATAATGAACTTAAGTCATTATATATTTAGTCTCCTTATATAGAGAAAAATCTAGCAAGATAAATTATTAATTGAACATTACTGATATTAGAAAATTGCATTTGAAGTATAAAAACTACAAAGTAGTATATATTGACTTTATGCCGATCAATTTGAACAAAAAGAAAAATTTCAAAAATAATATTCATTCATCATAATTTATTTATAAAACTTAATAGACAATATTCTAAATTCGAATTCTAAATTATTTATAAATCTCTTTAAAAAATCAAATTTTATTTATTACTCAAACAAATTAAAAAAAAAAATCAGATACTCAATTTAAACCCTAAATTTAGAAAAAAAAAACTTTGTCCAAAATCTGATTAGTCAATATATAAATTAGAATGATAAAAATTCAAACTGGTACAACAACATAAGAATTATAAACACCTTAATAAAAATAATTCCAATTGGAACAAAGTCCATTAGCCCTTCACCTGTTGGCCTCTCGCAGCAACACAGTAAATTCAAAAGGTAGGGATACCAAAAGACTTGACTCTAAATTTAGTTTGAAGAATTAATTACTTATAAATACAAAATCATATAACTTAAAAAGAACTTGCATACATAAAAATCTAAGAAAAATAAATGATAGCTTCAACAAAGTAAATGTGTTTCGAGAACATTTATGAATAAATTATTTTTTTTTTTTTACTTTTGGATAAAGTTCTAATTTTATTAAGGGGATATAAGGTATTTCTTTTAATTTTTAATTTTTGTTAAGTGAGTAAAGAATGACAAGAAACCTCCAAGCCAATATTAAGAGAAAAAGAATTTGTGAAAAATATGAAATTGAAACATTGACATGACAAAAAGAAGCATATTTTATTTTTTTGGTGTATTATTAGTACTTTTGGCTAGTGTAAAATTTATGCATTTTTTTAAAAAAAAATATTTTAAATTCCAATACGAAGATAGTAAGTAAATCTTAAGTAGAGTAATAGACCAAGTAGTAAAAATCATTCTGTTAAAAAAAATGGTGCATATATGATGAAATAATTAACTATGATGCAAAGAGAAACAAAAGAATAATAGTTACCAACTCTTTTAAACTTTTTGTGTATAAATATCTTAAAAAATATTACAAGAAAAAGTGTATTTTTTGACGCTAAAAATCGACGGTTATCTCTCTCGTCGATATTTTTTGACGGCTTGCTGTCGATATTATTAAAAAAGATAATTAAAAATAAAATATTAAAATCGACAGCAAAGGCGTCGATTTTTTTGATAATCCATTAACCGTTCTTTCATTATCGACACATTGTCGACGGATTGGGGGCGGAAAATACTTTTATTTTAAAATCGACGAACGCAGCGTCTATTTTATTATTTAAAATATCGACACATTTTTTCGTCGATAAATTTAAACGGTCTTAATCACTTTTTAAAATTAAATGGATGGTACAGATTTAATTTATAAAATCGACGCTTAAGACGTCATTTTTTTTCAAATTAAAATTGACGGGCATGCTGTCGATTTTTATCAATAAAATAAATTTCTCCCCACTCACTCCCCGCGTTTCCTTCATTTCCCCAAATTCACCATTTCAATTTTCACCAACCTTTATTTTACCCCTGAATTCACCTCTCATACTTCAACCCTCCTTCTCCATCGCCGCCGTCGCTCTGCTGCTTCTGTCGCATCGCTGGTGTCGTCGTTCCGCTGTTGTCGTCGCATCGCTGTTACCATCGCTTCGTCTCTCTGCACCGTTGTTGTTGCTGCTCAATCAAAATTAGTTACTCACTTACACACACACTCTCTCTCTCTCTCTCTCTTTCTCTCTCTCTCTCTCTCTTGTTCTTCATTGATTTTTCATCAATTTTATAGTGAAAGTGTTGGATTGGGGTGAGGATGGTGGTGCTTCTGCAGCTTCCTTAAGAGCATCAAGATGATCTCTCCCTCCTCCTCCGCCTCTCCTCCGATGATCTCCACAAAGAATCAGGTTTTCCTTTTCTCTCTCTCTCTCTCTCTCTCTCTCTCTCTCTCTCTATCAATTTCAAATCTTAAATTCACTTTAACTTTTTCTCTGTCTCGCGTTTTGGAATTTGTAAACAGAGGAGTTTAGGACATTGATTCCTAAAGGCTTTGAAGTAATTGGAGCACTTGCTTACGGAGCCGGCGCCGACGCTCAAGCGGCAGTTCAAGCTACTCACAGACTGATGAAGCTTTTATACGGTGAAGAGGAAGGGGATAATCGATCGGTGATCGGAGCAGTCGCCACCGGTTCCGGCGAGCTGAAACTTTTCGTGTCGAAGAGTGGAAAATCGAATAGCCTCGAAGAGGTTAATTCAGTTGTTGAAGAAGAACATTAGGAGAAATGTGTGGGAGAATAGTTGCTTGATTCGTTGTGAGCTTCCGATCAAGTTGCCAGTATATTATCCTCTCAAGAATACGAGTGGTTAGTTATATTTAATTTTTTGTTTCTTCTAATCTCTAAATGTTCGTTTGGATTGGTGTTAATTTTGCTTTGCATGTTCTGCTGAGGTTGTATTTTGAAATTAACTTCAATCAATTCACTGTATTTGCATTGCCATGTAATGAAGCAATCTAGGGATTGAAAATTGGGGTTTGTGAGCTAGTTGTGTTAATTGATAATACTTTGATGATGGAAGTTATAGAGCACATGACTTATGAGATGCAATGAAAACTTTAGCTCCAAGTAACTTAATTTGAGTTGCAAGATGCCTTATAACTAAGAACATATGTGTGCGTCCGTTTATTTTGGTGAATCTTTGAACATGTGATAGGAACTGAAGAATTTTTGTCTCACTGCATTATTAAGTATGATTCCACTTTTGGTTGTTGATGATACTCCATTGTTGCGCATGATTGCTTTGCATACTTTGATCCAGCTTCGAGCAATTATAGAGCAGTGTGAGAATGGATAAGCAGCTGTGCATCTAGTTGCTGATGGTTTAATCAAGGATTTTCCTAATCCCCCTTACGATTACATCTTAATGGATTGCTAGGTAATGTTTTTGAATTTGAAAAATTTTTATACACTTATTTTGCCAGGTAATGTTTCGCTTACTCCTGATGTAATTGATTCCACAGATGCCAATAATAGATGGGTTCGAGGCAACAAGGAAAATAAGAAAGATAGGGTTTAGGGTTTAGGGTTTAGCCAATAAAAGATAGTTTTGTATTGCGGATGAAATCTGGTAAAAAAACAAAATTAAAAAGTCGATTCCATCTAGGATTTTCAAAGTTGAACCTTGGAAGGTTGTTTCTGATCTCTCCTTGGATGGAAAAAAGTGAAATGTATTTCATTATTTGATATATAAAGTGGAAAGAAACTTCTCAGCATACTGAATCCTTTGACAGGGTTGGAGCCTTGGAGGAAATGCAACTTCTAATCTTCTATCTTGTTTGAATCTGAGTAAGAATAAATTGGTAGTTTTAACTCACTTGAAGTGCTAAATACCTCATACAATATATGATTGGATCACACATTCACTCTATTGACACAACAAGGTACCTATATGCTCTTCTCTTTTGTCTCACACTGAAGAATTTGCATGGGACCGGTTCAAGATCTTTTGGTAGTTGAAGAACTCTATTGACACAACTCTTATATTTCTTTCCAACGAACACTAGGCATGAAACTAAATGTGAAAAGGTGTGTATGTTATAAACTTGGCAAGACACTCATCAGTCATCACTGGCTTAATTTTGGGGCATCTACTCTTAGTTACACGCACATGCACGTATACAACTACATTATTATTCATTTGCAAAAATGAAATCTCCCATTGACAAACTATGGTTTATGTGATTTTCATGTGAAAAGGTGTGACACATAATATGTTTTTGTCTCACACTGAAGAATTTCATGCCTTAATGGTAGTGTTCTCTTTAACAGCTTAGGGCCATCATCAGGGTCTGCTGTGCCTGTTGCAGAGTACATTCCAGGTCAGGAATCAGGAGTTAGGGTCAAATTGATGTCCTATATATCCTATATGTTAGCATGATCTTTTTTTGGGTATTTTTTTAACAGAAGTTGAATTATTACCTTCAGCCCAGGATGAAGCCAGGCTCCTTGTTGTGGATGTTAAATTAGATGTACTCTGCTATGCTTCTAAGAAGCTCCCTTTGAAGCATGCAGTTTCAAGATTAATCATTCCTGGTTTAGCTTATCAGTTAATTTTTGTAATAATGATTCTTTTAAAGTTTTGTAGTTTAATATATTAGTGCTTTCATTAAGAATTAAGTGGACTAAAAAAAGGGTTACTGTTAAAATTTATCTTGTCTTAAGTCTTTATGTTAGAAGATTATTTATTATTTTAATAAGTTTGTAAACTCATTATCTAATATTTAGTATAATTTTTTTTATATTTAAAAGTTTATTTGTCTTGTTATCTAATATTCTATATAAATTTTATTTCTATATTTAAAAGTTTATTTGCATTAATTGTTTACTATTTTTCAAATAGAAAAAATAATTAAAAAAATATAGCTATTAAAATTGACGGTAACATTGTTGCTTTTTAAATTTAAAATAGACAAAAAAAAAAAAAAACAAAATATAGACAAAGAATTTTTCGGTATCTGAATAATTAAATCGATGGCAATTATGTCGATTTTATTGAATCAAATATTGATAAAAATGACGTCGATTTTGTATAATAATATCGACGGCAATGTTGTCGATTTTATTGAATCAAATATCGACAAAAAAGGTATCGATTTTATATAATAATATCGACGGCAACGTTGTCGATTTTAGTAAGAAGGTAAAGTTATCAAACTCATATTATAGACGGAAATGATGTCGATTTTATTAAATTATTATCGACGGCTAGGCAAGCCGTCGATTTTATTTGAATTTTGAAAAATCGACAAGCTTAATAGCGACCACCTCCAACGTCGATTTTGCCGTCGATTTTTAATATTATCGACGACATAGCCATCGATTTTAACAATGTTTCTTGTAGTAAAAACTGCTGAATGAGATTAATATGACAATATCTATATTTACAAAATTGAAATTGTATTTATTTACAAACAATTAAAAAGGGAATACTAAATCTATAAGCACAACAATTTTCAATACATTCGAGGCTGTAATTTAATTTTTATTTCTAGAGATTAATACAGTAGTGGATATCAATTCTGAAGTTGAGCTACAATATATCTTTTCAATCATAACATACATCAATTAAATTTTATAGTAATTTATTGACATAATTTTGATAGATTTAGAGTGAAAGTGAGTTTGGTAATTTTATCTTGTACCTTTGCATCAAGACAAAAACAATTCATGAATACTGCATGTGCGACAGAAAAGATAGAGAAGACCATAATAAAGTAGCAGACTAACAGTTATTGGGGTTAGATAAAAAAATACAATTGAATGAACTAACTGATAATATTTTGATTCATGCAAAGGAACCCGTTAAATTACAATTTGAGAATTGTAATTAAGGTAGGCACTCCAAACTCTAAACGAAGGATCGTTAACATTCAAACCTTACAATCAAGGAATTAACATTTTGGAATAGTGACATATTGTATAAGAATTTATTTTAGGGACTGAAAAATAGCAAAAAATAGACCCTAAGAGAAATCAGGAACTCTACAATACCCGCACAAGTCACATTCTCAATAGAATCTACTCTTTTTCTCTTTCTTTTTTTTCTTTCAGGACTACATGCCTCCACATCATGATGATCATAAAAGGTCAATTTGATCAACCTAAACAAATAGTTGACAAAGTAATACAAATATTTGAACTTGTAGTAAATAATACTTGCTATTACTATGAATTATAGAATAATGCTTACTATTACTATGAGTTGTGGAATATCTTGTTATATACTATCAGCTGACTAATTATCATACAGTGTATTTAAAAATAAATAAATAATTCAGACATAAAAGTCAAGTGATAAACCACTATTTTATAGCTTATCTTGTGCTCAATTGAGTGGTTTTATCAAGTCTTTGCACACTTATTCATACTAATTTTATGATTTTACAATTCCTTCCTAGTTTTGTTCCATAATTGAAATCTTGCTTCCTAAGCCTTTAAATTGTGTATTTTAATTTCCCTTTTTTCCATTCGATGCCGTGATTTGTGCGTTAAGTGTTCTTAGGCTTATTAGGGCAGGAATGGCTTAGAGGATGGAAAGGAAGCTTGCAAAAATGGAAGGAGAACGAGAAATAGAGGAGACAACCAGCGAGCAGCGATGCGCACGCATGGCTCACGCGTGTGCGTGAATTGGAGTTCGCACAGCGATGCATGCGCGTGCCTGACGCGTACGCGTGATACGCGAAAATGACCATCGATGCCTATGCGTGACATGCGCTACCTGCAGAAATCACAGAAAACGCTGAGGGCGATTTTGGGCTAAGTTTGGACCCAGTTTCCTGCCCAAAAACACATACTAGAGCCAGGGGCCAAGCAGAGACTCAGGACATATTCTCATTCGCATAGTTTTTAGTTTTAGATTGGAATCTTAGAGAGAAATCACTCTTCCTCTAGGTTTTCTACATACTCATAGTTTTTATAGTTTATGCTTTTGCTTTGGATATTGAAGAGTCATTACCTCCGTTGAAGTTGATATTATTATAGTTTGCTTTCTTATTCCTTTACTCTTTTGATTACTTATTAGCCCTGTTCAGATAAGCATGTTGCACTTTGGGATTTATTAATGCAAAGAATTATTTTTACTTTTAATTAATTTTCAATTCCTATTTTATTTAATTTATCATGTCTTCTTCTTATATTTCTGTGAACGTTATATTCATGTCAATGGAGTAGACTCCTAACTTGACTTTGGAGTTGATTAATAGGAGAATCTTGAGTTGGAATACTCAAGTGTTAATTTTAATTGGAAGTTGTTGGCTGACTCTCTAGTCTCTAACTCTAATCCTTTCTTGGGGAGAGGATTAGGACCTGAGGTTTATAGTTGGTTAGTTAGTTACTTGACTTTCCCTTATCAGGTAAGGGATGACTAAGTAGAACAACAACCTCTTAATATTACACTTGGGAAAATCCAACAAGGATAGAACTTCCAATTAATCTTCTCCGGGTCAAGGCTTTTTATTTGATTATATAAATCTCTTTTAATTTACATTGCTTTAATTCATAATCATTTATTTTTTCGTCATCCAACTCTCAAAATTTCTCGGAAAATTCCTGACTGATAAAATAGCACCTTTTTGTCAACTCGATGGGAGACGACCTGGGATTTCTACTCCCAGTATTTTTATTCTAAAATTTGTGACAACCCTTTCTAAATTGATAAGCAGATTTTTGCTGGTTAAGAACTGTACTTACAACGCCGTTCTTACTATAATTTCTTAATTGGCTGACTTTTGCCCCCATCAATTTTTGGCGCCGTGGGGAGTTACGATAGTGTGCTAAATTATTAGTTGGTATACATATTTCTAATTTTTGCATATTTTATTTTATTTTATTACCATGAGCTGTATGTTTCTTTCATTGAATGACGCGTTCGCTACCTGATCCGAGCTTAGCTGCATTTGATCCTAAAATTGAAAGAAGTATTTCACATATTAGGCGAGCTCGGTGTAGGTTAGCCTCTGAGGGTGGTGAACTAGTTACTACCAATTCACCATTTTCTTCTGAAGGTGAATCTGAAGCGCCATCTGAGGAAGAAACAAGCTCCTTTTCTACTGATACTGTTGATTTATGTGCAGGTAATATGGCGGAGCCCAGAAGGATTACTCTCTAGGAAGCAGGTGCTCGAGACTTTACACTGCAACTGTATCAAGTGCGTCACCCAAATCTGGCTGCAAATTTTAAACTGAAGATTGCGCTAATCAACTTAATGCCTAAGTTTCATGGCTTACCTGCTCAGAAGCCTATCAAGCACCTCAGGGATTTTTAGACAGCCTGTTCTACTGTTAGGCGTCATGGTGTAGATGAGACTTCTATTCTGCTAACCGCCTTCCCGTTTTCTCTTGAGAGAAAGGCAAGGTAGTGGTACTACACTCAACCTGAAGCAGTTGTTACTAACTGGGATATGCTCAGGAGGGAATTCTTGGAAAAATATTTTCCAGCTGAAGTTACTGATAGACTGAGGAAAGAAATTTCCTGCATTATTCAAGGCAAATCAGAGACTCTCTATGAGTATTGGGAGCGCTTCAGGAATCTTCTGGACGCATGCCCCCACCACATGATTGATAGGTTGGTGTTGATCAGCTACTTCACACAAGGCATGAAGCCTCAGGATAAAACTACATTGGATGGTGCGAGTAATGGTTCTCTGAAAAAGTACAAGACCGCAGATGAAGCGTGGCAACTGATCACTGATCTTGCAGAGTCTACTCGAAACGTCAGGCACAGGAACAACCATCCCAATGCTGTTGCAGAGGTTTCCTCTAGCAGTGAGACTACTACTTTCACATAGGCTATATGTGAGATGACCAACCTACTGAAGCAGATACAGCTAAATCAACAACAACCTCAGCCTCCCCCACCACAACAAAGTCAACAGTTGGTTCCTCAATGAGTATGCGGAATATGTGCTGATTATACGCATTACACTGATGAGTGTCCACAACTCTAACAAGAAGACAACACCTTGTCAGCTACTCATAATTTCTATGACTGCCTGAATCAAGGATACAATCAACAAGGCGGCAATTACAACCAGGGTGGAAACTACAATCAAGGTTGGCAAGACAACTCCAACCAGGGATGGAGAGATAATTCCAATCAAGGATGGAGGGACAACTACAACAAAGGAGGCAGAGACAACAATAGAATTCAGAGGTGGAACAACAACAACAGGCAGCAGAACCAAAACCAGCCTTACAGAGCACCTCACCAAAGGCAGTCCCAAGTGCCTCAGAACAACCAACAGCAGGTCCCTCAAGTCACTTACCCATCTTCATCCCCCAATGAAGAGTTGCTTCACTCTATTAAGACCATAGAAAGCACACTTACTGGTCTGACATCTGCTATACAAGCTCTCGTCTCACAGATGGGATCGTCGAATGCCTCCAACATTCAACCTGCAACCTCCAGTACACTCCCGTCTCAGCCTGTACCCAACCCCAAAGGAGGAATCAACACCATTACTTTGAGGTCCGGGACTACACTACCAGAGAGGAGTCATGCAGAGCCAAGATTCATAGAAGACACTCCAGTTGAAAGTACCATGGAGGTAGAGGATGCTGAAAAAGAAGATGTAGTACAAGACTTGGTTGAAGAAGAAGCAGCTCAACTAAGGAATGGAGCACCCAGGGACGCAGATGCTGCATGTGGCGTCATTCCTATTCCATTTCCACACCTTGCTAGGAAGCCTAAAAAGCAGATGGAACTAGACCCTAAAATGGTAGAAATATTCAAAAAGGTTGAAGTAACCATTCTACTTTTTGATGCCATTCAGCAGATACCTAGATATGCTAAGTTTCTAAAGAATTTGTGCATGCATAAAGATAAATTATAGGATTTAGAAACTATTCCTCTAGGTAGCTCCATTTATGCTTTAGTGGGTGATATACCTGAAAAATGTAGTGACCTAGGTCCATGCATGGTTACTATTGCTATAGATGGTGTGAAATTTTCTGACTGTATGTGTGATTTAGGAGCGTGTGTTAGCATTATGCCATTGTCTGTATATGATGCTTTGAGGCTCCCTCCCTTAAAAAGGTCGGCAGCTCGTTTTGTTTTGGCTGATAAAAGCATAATCACAATGGTTGGAATTGCTGAGGATGTGCTGGTGAGCATTAAGGGGCTCACGTTTCTCATTGATTTCTATATTTTGGAGATGCCCCCTAATGACTCAGGAAGACCATCATGCATCCTGCTGGGAAGGCCATTCCTGAAGACTTCAAAGTTCAAATTAGATGCCTTCTTAGGAACTTACTCTTTTGAGATAGATGGCAGAGCAGTGAGCTTCAACTTGGATGAAGCTATGAAGCATTCTTCGGAAGATCATTCCATCTTCTAGTACGACATCATTGATAAGACTGTAGCTGCAGTTCACCAAGAAGAAATAGAAGAGATGCACATAGAGCATGGTCCAAGTGTGGGGAAACCCTCTGAACACAATGAGGACACTTTGCCATCATCACTAGCTCTAGATGATCCAGTGCCTAGCCATGAGCAGAAAATGGAGTTGAAGCCCCTTCTAACCCACCTCAAGTATGCTTACCTTGAGGATAATCAGAAGCTTCCAATTATCATTGCAAGGGAACTCACTTCCCAATAGGAGGAGCAGCTACTTAGTGTGCTGAGAAGACACAAGAAAGCAATTGGGTGGAGCTTGGCGGATATAGTAGGCATCAGCCCTCAAGTTTGTGAGCACAGAATATTTTTAGAAGAGGGAGCAAGGCCTGTCTGTCAACCTCAGAGGTGGTTGAACCCCACCATCTTAGAAGTTGTCAAGAAAGAAGTGACCAGGCTGCTTGAAGCAGATATCATCTACCCCATCTCAGATAGTGAATGGGTCAGCCCAGTACAAGTGGTGCCCAAGAAGTCTGGAGTCATAACAGTGAAGAATGAGCATGGAGAGCTCATAGAAACTAGAGTGCAGAATTCATGGAGAGTTTGCATTGATTACAGGCGCCTCAACCAAGCTACTCGCAAGGATCATTACCCCTTGCCATTTGTTGATCAGATGCTTGATCGCCTGTCAGGTAAATCACATTACTGCTTTTTAGATGGTTATACAGGCTATTTTCAAATTCATATAGCTCCTGAGGATCAGGAGAAGACTACTTTTACATGTCCCTTTGGAACATATGCATACAAGAGGATGTCTTTTGGCTTGTGTAATGCACCGGCTACCTTCCAAAGGTGCATGATGAGTATCTTCTTAGATCTTATTGAAAACTGTATGGAAGTTTTCATGGATGACTTTAGCGTTTATGGTGATTCATTTAGCCTTTGCTTGGATAGTTTAGCTAGAGTATTAGACAGGTGTGTTAGTTCAAACCTTGTATTAAATTTTGAAAAATGTCACTTTTTGGTAAAACAAGCTATTGTACTAGGACACGTTGTTTTTAATACTGGTATTTCTGTAGATCCAGCAAAGGTAGATGTCATTTCTAGTTTACCTTACCCCTCCTCCATAAGGGAAGTCCGTTCGTTCCTTGGCCATGCAGGTTTCTACCAGAGATTCATCAAGGACTTCAGTAAGGTAGCATTGCCTTTATCCAGACTGCTGCAGAAGGTTGTTAAGTTTGAGCTAAGTGAGGACTGCATGAATGTATTTGATAAGCTGAAGATCGCCTTGACTCAAGCTCCGATTGTGAGAGGACCAGACTGGAGCCAGCCTTTTGAGATTATGTGTGATGCCTGCAACCATGCAGTGGGAGCGGCGCTGGCTCAGCGCGAAGGTAAGGATCCTTTCGTAATAGCCTATGCTTCTAAGACCTTAGACGCTGCTCAGTCTAATTATACTACCACTGAAAAAGAGCTTCTGGCTATTGTTTTTGCTCTGGATAAATTCCGAGCCTATTTACTTGGTACTAAGGTGGTAATGTACTAAGACCATGCAGCTCTAAAATATTTATTAGCTAAAAAAGAGTCCAAACCAAGGCTAATACATTGGATATTGCTGCTGCAAGAATTTGACTTAGAAATTAAGGATAGGAGTGGTTCCTAGAATTTAGTGGCAGACTACTTGAGTCGCCTTGAGCACATTAAGGATGACTCCACTCCTATCAATGATGCTTTTTCATTTTACATCTTGCACGCAATATCTGTAATAGTTCCTTGGTATGCGCCTAGAGCTAATTATCTAGTTAGTCACACTTTTCCTCCTAATTTTACTAAGCATCAGAGAGACAAGCTGAAAAGCGAGTCTAAATATTATATATGGGATGACCCATGTTTATGGAGGTATGGTGCTGACCAGATAATTAGAAGGTATGTATCTTAATCAGAATTCCAGTCTATTTTAGAGGCCTGCCACTCTTCTGAGACTGGTGGACATTTTGGCCCTCAAAGAACAGCTAAAAAAATTTTAGACTGTGGATTCTGGTGGCCTACTCTTTTTAAGGATGCTACTACCTTCTGTAAATCTTGTCCCCATGCCAAAGGTTTGGTAATATATCCAAGAGGGATGAGATGCCCCAGCAACTTATGCTATTCTGTGAAATTTTTTATGTTTAGGGCATTGAATTCATGGGTCTATTCCCAAACTCTAGTGGTTTTTTATATATACTGTTAGCTGTAGATTATGTTTCTAAATAGGTGGAAGCAATTTCTGCCCGTACTGATGATGCTAACACTGTTGTCTCTTTTGTTAGAAATCATATTATCTGTCGCTTTGGATCACCACGAGCAATCGTGAGTGATCAAGGCACTCACTTTTGTAACAGGAGATTGACAGGCCTACTAAAGAGACATGGCATTATTCACAAGGTAGCTACAGCTTATCATCCCCAGACCAATGAGCAAGCAGAGGTGTCTAACAGAGAGATCAAGCACATTCTGCAGAAGATAGTCAAGCCTCATAGGAAGGACTGGAGCACCAGACTTGTAGATGCGCTTTGGGCTTATCGGACAGCATACAAAACGTCCGTAGGAATGAGTCCCTTCCGCTTAGTATACGAAAAGGCTTGCCACCTCCCAGTGGAGGTGGAACACAAGGCTTTCTGGGCTGTAAGGGAATGCAACATGGGATTTGAGAAGGCCAGTACTGAAAGGAAGCTACAACTGGCAGAACTGGAGACCCTTCGACTCGAAGCACATGACAACTTCAGACTGTACAAAGAAAAGGTGAAGGTTGTGCATGACAAGAATATCAAGAGAAGAGAGTTCAGACCAGGGGAGCTAGTTCTCCTTTACAAATCAAGATTGAGACTCATGCCAGGCAAGCTGCGTTCAAGATGGGAAGGCCCCTACAAGGTAGAAAAGGCAGAGCCATACAGAGTCTTTCACTTGAGTCATTCTTCAAGCTCCAAATTCATCAAGGTCAATGGACATCGCTTAAAACTATATCATGGTGAGAAGATGAAGAACACCAAGGAGCTAGAGATCTTCCTCTTGGAAGACCCACCAACAGAAGCAGATTGAGCTTGTGGACCGTCCAACTTAAGGACGTAAAAGCAAAGTGCTAGGTGGGAGACAACCCACCATGGTATGATTGTTCCTTTTCATTCCTAGTGTCATTTTCTTTTGTTTTTCATAAGTAGTCATTCATAATTTCTGCATATTCATCTGCATTCTGCATTTTACATTCTGCATAAAAAATGGCACTCAACGCGCAAGCGTCGCTGACGGGTACGCATCACATGTGAGTGCGTGAACTAAAGGAATGGAACAGAGAGTTACGCGGGGGGAGAGCTGGAAGTGTGCCTTAGGCACAAGCAGGACCACGCACACGTGTCCATCACGCGTACGCGTGGCTTGCGATTTTGGCCCCACACGCATACGCATTAATCACGCGTACGCGTGACCCTGCAAATCGGCGTAAATGAGTGTATGGCCAGAGAGTCATGATGGTGTGGGCTGGAACTGTGCTGAGAGCACAACCTCCATCACGCGTCATTTTCCCATCCAGGCCATCCACGCGTGCGCGTCCCTGACGCGCACGCGTCGTATGCATTTTTGACTCTCGTGCGTATCAAACAGAGAGTTGTGCGCGCGCGGGGCTGCCTTCGCGCCAATCGCACAACCCATGTCACGCGTACGTGTCGTTGACGCTTACGCGTCGTGATGCACGTGTACGCGTCGCATGCGACGCACAATTTATCCACTTCAGCGCCTGATTTCAAATCTCCTTCCCCCCTAATCCTAATTCTCTTCAATCCTAATTATTTCTTCCTTCTTTCTTTCTTCTTCCTTATTCTTTCTTACTTTCTACTACTTTCTTCTTCCTTCTTCCTCTTCTTCATCAAGTTTCTTTTCTTCCTCCCATCTACTCTTTCAGTATTGTATTTATTTATGTTTCTTTCTTCTCTATCTTTCTTTTAGCTTACTTATTTATGGTCTCTTTTTCTTTTCTTCTTCATGCATTCTTATGTTGGTATTTGAGTTTTATTTAGGTATTACCTTATTATCCTGAAACTTGTGGTTATTATATGGAGTGACTTGACAATTGAAACTTTAATTTGGCTCTCATATACATTTGGATTATATTATTTTCATAACTATTCTACCTTGCTCACCAAGTGTTTGTGAAAAAGCCCTTATGGCATCTTGAACTCTATTTTGTTTTACTCTTTTACTTGAATGCCTCTTTTTCACACCCCTTGCACTCCACATGTATTTGTGATTATCATTCACAATTGTCATCATACAAATACTCTCTTTATTGGCACATCTAATTTTTTATGCTTGAGTTATGCCTCTCATGGCTATTCTTTGCATGCTTTCACCTCTTGCATCTATTTAATTATGACTTGCCTTATTGCTCTTAATTGATGTCTTACCTACATGTTGTAGCTACCATGTATTTGAGTTAACATCTTTCCTTTGGTATCCATTATCACCTGGAATTTTCTCCCTTTCGATTTTGGTTATCTATATTTCACATTCCTCCTTTTTCTTCTTCCTTAGGCATGGGTACCAAGAAAAGAAAAGAGAAGGCCACTGACAAGCCACCGGCTAGGAGAGGAACCAAGAGAACACTGGCAAAGGCACTTCCATCTACCAGTGTCAAGCCGCCAGCAAAGCGGTTGAAGAGGATCATTAAAGTTGATGAATCAGAGCAGCCTTTCCCGCCCGAGACTCCACACGGTTTGCTAACCGTTATTGCGAACAGATGTTCCCCATCCTAGCTAAGAGGAACTACAACAATGAGCATCTACTCATTGTCCCAAAACACTTTGTTGATTTTGTGGAGCCCTTAATAGAGAGGAGACAGTGGAGATTTTTGAGGAGATAGCCGCGAGAGACCAACTTATCATGGGTAGTTGAATTCTACTCAAACTTCTACTCGCCTACTCTGCAGACTGTCTACGTTCGTCAGAAGCAAGTCTCTGTCTCCGAGAGTGCCATATAGAGAGCACTGGACCTTCCACCTAGCCCAGAGGGATGGGATGCATATCAGGAAGCATCTCGTAAGCGTCACATGTATCAGTTCAACTGGAATAGCGTACTTGGAGTTATAGCCCAACCTGGTAGCAAGTGGATCTACGAGCAGCATCGTTCAAAACCTAAGAACATCTCAGCCCAGTCACTCACCCTGGAGGCTCGCGTGTGGGCACATATTATGTCCCACTATGTCTTTCCAAGCACTCACGAGTCAACCTTCACAGCAGACATGGTTGTCTTCATCTGGTGCATCCTGACAGAGCAACCCCTCAACCTGTCCCTACACATCTGGGACGCCATGGGACATGTACAGATTGTAGGCAACCTGCCTTTTTCCGCCTTGGTTTCAGATTTAGTCTCTACAGCAGGTGTGTCATATCGGACAGGAGATACGAACGTCATCATCCCTAGAGCCGACCAGTATGTCCCGAATGGGAAGTACCTCCGGCCGCCAATTCCTTCTGCGAGCCAGCCTGCAGGTCCATCTTTGGATACTCCTCCTACTTTTACTCCACCATCATCCACACCACAAGCACCATCCATCCATCAGATGTTCCTTCAGATCATTGAGAGGTTTGACCGGTAAGACCGACGAATGGAGCAAATGGAGCACCGCAACAAGCGCAGATACAACTATTTGAAGGACCTAATAGCTGGTACACACCCATCCCTAGAACAAAAAGACACCCCAGACTCTCCTTCATTCAGTAGTACAGAGAGCCAAGGCGAACCAGACACTGGAGGCGATACTTCCAGCCCTGCCTTGCTCCTGACTGATGGCACGGAGGACCGTGCCAAGCTTTAAGTGTGGGGAGGTCAGTCCTTGACTTCCGGAGGTAAGCTTTTTCTCTCTCATAACACCAACATTTGACTTTTTCTTTTGTTAGATAGGATAGATTGCATAATAATAATTGTTTGCATGTATGTTTTGCTTGGTTAAAGTAATGAGTTTCTTTTCAAGACCCTTTTTATAGCATTTCACTAATTTAAATTGATAATTTGTGTTAAACTTGTTTGAAGATTGTAAATTGGAACATGAATTATAGCTAAGAACACACAACCTGTGAGATTTTGAGCTTAATTACATGGTTACATTATTTAACCATAATATTTTATTCTTATGTGTTTTCTTCTTTAGGATTGTAATCTATATTTTGTTCCATTCTATATGTCCATTGTTAGTATATTTACATGCTTGCATATGATTGAGGCCATCGTTTGTTATTACCTCACTTATCCCAAATAGCCTACCCTTTCAATCACCTTTGTCAGCCACCTTGAGCCTTTTAATCCCCATTTGTTCTATATTTTACCACATCACTAGCCTTAAGTGAAAAAATAATTAATCACCCCAAGTGAATCTTTGGTTAGCTTAAGATAGAGATTGTGTGTCAATTAAGTGTGGGGAACTGTGGGAACTTGGGTTGATGAAAGTGTACAGTGTTTCATTGACAAAATATTGGGAATTTGGGTGCATACTCATATGAGACCAGAAAAATTAAAAATCTATGTGCATTGATATGTTATGTTTACTTTTATATTTTTAATAAAAAAAACTATTCAAATAAATAAATAAATAAGTAATTAAATAAGGGGACAAAATTACCCCAATGCTAAGTTTAATAATTAATGCATATGTGATAAAATTAAAGAAATATTTGGTACATGAGTATGTGATACAAAAGTGGGAATTATGGGTAGCTAGGCATGATTTTAGAGTTACATAGAGTATGTGTGTGTTAGGTAAGAGCTTAGGTTAGTTAAAGATTCATATTTCAGCTCACTTGGCTATACATATATCCTCACCCTTACCTTAGTCCCATTATAACCTTGAAAAGACCTCATGATGTTTGCATTAGTATACTAAATTTTTGTTGATTGGTTAGATGAAGAACAAGGTCTAGAGAGCATGACTAAAGAATAGTAGAGTGAATTAACCCTAGACACTTGATCGATTAGAGTGCATATACACTACCAATGAGGGTTCAATGCTGAAATTCTATGTTCCCTGCTTTCATGAGCTACCTTCTTATAAGTTTACTTGTCTTTTGTTGTGTGGTTTGAATTAGTGGAATCTGATTTATGTTTGTCCTGTAGAGCTTATTTACTTTTAACCAAGTAGACAGAATCATCTTAGGATATAGTTGCATTCATAGGTTGCATCTCATAAGTCTTACTTTCCCCCATTCATTCTTTGTATCTCCCTGAGCTTATCATGAGGACATGCTAATGTTTAAGTGTGGGAAGATTTATAAACCACTATTTTATGGTTTATCTTGTTCTCAATTGAGTGGTTTTATCAAGTCTTTGCACACTTATTCATACTAATTGCATGATTTTACAATTCCTTCTTAGTTTTGTTCCATAATTGAAATCTTGCTTCCTAAGCCTTTAAATTGTGTATTTTAATTTCCCTTTTTTCCATTCGATGCCGTGATCTGTGCGTTAAGTGTTCTTAGGCTTATTAGGGAAGGAATGACTTAGAGGATGGAAAGGAAGCTTGCAAAAATGGAAGGAACACGAGAAATAGAGGAGACAACCAGCAAGCAGCGACGCGCACGCATGGCTCACGCGTGCGCGTGAATTGGAGTTCACACAGCGACGCGTGCGTGTGCCTAACGCGTACGCGTGATATGCGAAAATGACCATCGACGCGTACACGTGATTGACGCGTACGCATGACATGCGCTATCTGCAGAGATCACAGAAAATGCAAGGGGCAATTTTGGGCCAAGTTTGGACCCAGTTTCTGGCCCAGAAACACAGACTAGAGCCAGGGGACAAGCAAAGACTCAGGACACATTCTCATTCACATAGTTCTTAGTTTTAGATTGGAATCTTAGAGAGAAATCACTCTTCCTCTAGGTTTTCAACATACTCATAGTTTTTATAGTTTATGCTTTTGCTTTGGATATTGAAGAGTCATTACCTCCGTTGAAGTTGATATTATTATAGTTTGCTTTCTTATTCCTTTACTCTTTTGATTACTTATTAACCCTGTTCAGATAAGCATGTTGCACTTTGGGATTTATTAATGCAAAGAATTATTTTTACTTTTAATTAATTTTCAATTCCTATTTTATTTAATTTATCATGTCTTCTTCTTATATTTCTGTGAACGTTATATTCATGTCAATGGAGTAGACTCCTAACTTGACTTTGGAGTTGATTAATAGGAGAACCTTGAGTTAGAATACTCAAGTGTTAATTTTAATTGGAAGTTGTTGGCTGACTCTCTTGTCCCTAACTCTAATCCTTCCTTGGGGAGAGGATTAGGACCTGAGGTTTACAGTTAGTTAGTTAGTTACTTGACTTTCCCTTATCAGGTAAGGGATGACTAAGTAGAACAACAACCTCTTAATATTACACTTGGGAAAATTCAACAAGGATAGAACTTCCAATTAATCTTCTCCAGGTCAAGGCTTTTTATTTGATTATATAAATCTCTTTTAATTTACATTGCTTTAATTCACAATCATTTATTTTTCCATCATCCAACTCTTAAAATTTCTCAGAAAATTCCTGACTGATAAAATAGCACCCTTTTGTCAACTCGTTGGGAGACGACCTGGGATTTCTACTCCTAGTATTTTCATTTTAAAATTTGTGACAACCCATTCTAAATTGATAAGCGGATTTTTGCTGGTTAAGAACTGTACTTACAACACCGTTCTTACTATAATTTCTTAATTGGCTGATTTTCGCCCCCATCATCAAGCATCCAATACCTTGTTCATTGAATTTTCATTTTCTTCTTTGTTAGGATACAAATAGAACATTCTCTCACAGTCTTGCTATTTATGTGCTTTCTTTCTCCTTTTCTTGTTGCACTTATGAAATCTAGCCTAGTCACATAGTTCCCTCAGAACAAAATATTGGATAAAAAATGAAATATTAAGAAAAAGGAGTTAAAAAATTTTACAGTAGCAGGAACACATAATATGATAAAATTTTAATAGGAGTAAACCCAATTAAAAAATAAATAAGGATAATATGATACCTGAAAATATATACTAAAATGTCTAGTAACTTGCTCTGCCAAAAGTCCAAAACTAATTTCAAGGTGCTATAAACTTAAGAGTTATGAGAAACTATTGAGCAGTTAACACCTTAAACACACGGTGATATATTTGACCCATAATTTGAAAAGTTTAACTTATTATTGCATGATTTTTTTTCTTATTTTAAATCAACAATGATGAGAAGACTCCAGAAAGAAAATTAAAAAACAGAAACAATCCAATAATATAAATAAGTACCTTTAGAACCTTCAAGTTATTGATTTGCTCTGAATAACACATTTTAACTGGTTTATGTCTGTAAAATTAGTCTAATTGTAGAAAAAAAATTTAAAAACTCTCAACACACAAATAAGAACAGTAAGATTGGGTATAAATTGAGAGAAATTAGAGCAAGCGAGAGCCAAATAAAAATTTCAAATTTGAACTAACCACAAAATTCTGCAAGTTGCCGCTCAAATGCTTAATCCTCCATTTTAGGACTGTTGCAGCTTCATTCTTCCTTCAACCCATTGAGTAAAAGAAGGATGTGAACTTGGGAGAGTGATTTGGGGATTGCTGAAGCCAACCATGCCTTGATTTGGGTGGATAAAAAGGGAGCTCGCAATGGCTAAGATGGTTTTCTCTTAACTTTAGCCAATCCCTTAAAGTAAGGATCGGCCAATACCTGAAGATACAAAAAATCATTATATATTACAGATTTTTATACATGATCTACACTTCAATACATTTCAATGTACACATAACCAATAAAGCACAATGTCACAAACTACTGCAATAATAGGTCGCTCTTTTGGGATCAAAAGCCAGCAATCTCTCTAGTAGTCATAGTGCTAAAGGGTCTGCATTAAGAAACTTACGTGCAAACGGCACATGGTACTTTTTCCTCATGCTAGTAAAATATCTCTGTGCTTTCTCATTGCATACCTGCATCCAAGTCAATTTTTTATGCAAGCTAGTAAGCTTTGGTTCAGAATTGTACTAATATATAGTGCAATATAGTCATCACATCTGTCAATTGCAAGGAAGAAGTTACCTGTGATACGATATCCAGTGAGGGAGTCCCAAGCAGATTTGTCATCAGATCCGAACAATATTCTTTCAAAAAAATAGGTTTCCTAAGAGTACTTCGATAAAAATGCAACCGATACTCCATATATCAATTGCTGGTGTATATTGCACCAAGAATTACAAAAGGAGACAAAAGAGAAAATTGTTACAACTGTAGAAATCTCAAAATCTGTAACAAACCGGAAAAATATCTAAGCTAACACAAATCAATGCCAATGGTCTTGAAATCAACATGAAACTTATAGTTCAACATAAGAAGCAAAAGAAAACAAAATTAAAGAAATCCCACAAAACACAATAATGATTCATCATCTCTATATACTAATAGATCACAATTAAAAAAAATAGTATATTTATATTTTTTGAAACAAAATCAAAGAATCCCTAGAAAATATGATGATGATGATTCATCTCCATATACTAACATATCACAATTAAAAAAAATAGTAAATTCATATATATTTGAAACAAAATCAAAGAAACCCTAGAAAACACAATGATGATGATTCATCTCCATATACTACATTCAACATTCATATTCAGAAACTCAGTATGAGTATTGTATACATATCACAACAAAATAAATGAAATACACGTATAGTGCAGAGAAATCACAAAAATACTAATATGAATGGCTTCACTTCAAAGCCCACAATTGTAGCAGATTTAGTTAGCAAATCTCTATGATACTTGACCGTCAATGCCACATGGTTGTGAATAAAATACTTCTCTTCCTTGCTCTGTGAATTTTTAAGAAAGTAAATACAAGAAAAAATTGGCTTTCAAAACAACAAATATTGTTCTACAAAATAATAAGCATACCCCACTATACTGCCCTTTGAGTCCAACATGAAAACGAGCTGATAAATAGTAGAGTCCTGATCCGTATATACTTATCGAAACCACCATCACAAACAAAAACAAATAAATAACATAGAGATGCCAAAAATGTCAACCACTAACACAAAATTTTTATAAAGAAAGTCACTTTACTTTTTATTTCTGTTAGCATAAGATGTTAAATAGTTTTCATATAATAGAATGAGTCTCACTTTATCATCAAAGGCTTATAAGAAGCCGAATCTTACGTTTCAGAGAAATTATTTTGGGCCTCTATGGAATCAAATTCATTTAGAGCAACATTCGTATTTCTAGCTCCATCATTTTTTTTCTCTTTGATCTCTTTTCTTTTAACACCTCCAACGCCTGTCTTCTTCTTTCGGCAGCGGTGTCCTTTACTTGTTCACTTCTAAAAATCATAAAATAAGTACCAAGGAACCTAAAATGAAAGCATCAATAATCGAAGATATGATTCTAGAAACTTATTACTCCTTTTCAGATTCAATTTTGCTCTCTGAATCTGTCAGAACAATCTTGCTTGATTTGGTTTGTTTTTTGGCCACCCTCTCCGGTTGTTTTCTTTTCACTGTGGGTGTTTTTATATTTCTTTTTCTCTACAACACACACAAATACATTGAATTTATACCGGAGATAAATATCATAGCCGTAATTTACTTAACAAGCACACAGAAATAGTTTTCAGCAAATAGAAGCAAAACCAAACCAGATGAACAATATACAGTCACAACACTGAACCGAAAACAATCAATTTTCAAACTTACTGATTTTCAAATTCACGTGTGCTCTCAGAATCTATCGGCACAAGCTTCTTTTTTTTTGCTTCATTTTTCAACCACCTTCTGTGGTTGTTTTCTTTTTTTTGTCTCTCTTTTTTCAATTTCTTCTTCTTCTCTGCGATACATAAGAACCAGCGCATAAGAAAAATTTTAAACAAATAGCAATGAACATCAAACAAAGATAGCAATTAACCAAAAATAGGCATTTCCGAAACTTACTAGTTTTCGGGTTCAGTTGGGCTTTGAAATTCACATGTTGTTTCCGAATCCATTGGAACAATTTTTTGTTTTATCACTAGCCTCCATTGTCTTGTTCTTTTGGTCGATGGTGTTTTGTCGGATTCGGATTCGGATTCAGATTAAGAAAAAGTGTCTTCTTCCGATAAAGAATCCAGAACAACAATTTTCTTTCCTTTTTTCTTTCTCTTTCCCCGTCAAAAAAGTTGGTTTCTTCTCCACCTTCTTTCTTTTTGTTTTTTCCTCCTTTATTTGCTTTCTATACAAAAGTCTTTAAAACACAGACTTATTTAGTTAGCATAGTATTTTAGAAGCATCTGAAATGAGCAAATATGCTAACAATCACGTGAATAAAAATGAACAAGTACACTGAACCGAACACCACTCACGTGGTGAACAATACGTGATAAACATTCAATGATCAAGAAAAATATTTTTACTTGCACAAGGACTCAACCAAACACACTAACAATCGGGTGAATCAAGATGAGCAACTCCACTGAACTGAACAACATTCATATGTTGAATAAAATGTGATAAACATTCAATTATCAAGAAAAATATTTTTTTATGCACAAGAACTCAACTGAACACACTAACAATCAGGTGAATCAAAATGAGAAACTCCACTGAACCGAACAACATTCATGTGCTGAATAAAACGTGATAAACATTTAATCATCAAGAAAAATATTTCTGCATGTACAAGGATTCAAATGAACACACAACAATCAAGTGAATCAAAATTAGAAACTCCACTAAACAGAAAGAAAATAAGAACACATTTCATTCCAAGCCCTAGTTACACGAAAAAAATGGAATTAGAATAAGTCGATCTACTAGGTGCTTCTTTTTTTGGCGAACCCAAACGCCGTGATTTCGCAGTGGCTATAAGGAGTGCCATTGTTACTCCCTCATTCTTGTCCTTTTCAACCTTTATATCCTAGGTTCTTGTTTTTCCTTTCTTTTTATGATAATATTTTTGCACTTGCTTTCATTTCTTTTATGTTGCTTAGATTTCATTAGTTGCTTTCTTTATTGTTTCTTTGTATTGCAAAGTGTTGTCGCTTGATTGTTGGGATAGTTATGATCAAATTTAAGCTTAATTGTGATGAACTTTCATATTGCATACCACATGTTCGATGAAATGCCTCAATGAACATTTTGTTTGATTCATATGACTTGGCCATCATATGTGTTCAATTTATCTCTTGTTAGGCAAATTGTATGAATGATGCAACTTCTATTATGATTCTTAATGGTAGAAAATTGAAATCACCAATGCATTTTCTTGTTTGTTGATGTGAAATTTTGGTTGTGAATGCATTGTGTTGGTATAATCTGAGTTTCATTGTTCGTCTTGGAATTCAAATTGAGTAACCACTCTATGAATATTCAACTTTTGATGATGTCTTGATCAAACATCTTTTGGGCTTCCAATTGAGAACATAGTATGTGTGATTACTACTTCTTGAGGATGAACAATGGATAATTCCCTTTTTGGTGCTTGCTTGAAGCTTTACACTATGAATTGCCTTAAGGGTGTGATTGCTGTGATATCCGGCCGGTGTGTGTGTCCAACCGCGCGCATCATTGGAATACACACACTGTGTTTTTGTAAATCACACTATTTCTATAAGCTCTTTTAACATTCTTAGTGCTTCCTCATTGATTCTAATTTATTGTTGCCCTATGATCTCGAAGTTCTTTTATTTGTATTTTCAGGATGAGAAAGAAGGGTAAGACACCGGTTACTTCGCCGGTTGAGCAAACTACCGCTCGCTCTCCTGACATTTAGTGGGATCGCCAAGGCCATAGACCAGATACCTTGGTTAACCGAAGAGGCGACTATCAATACAAGGCTATTAAGAAGCGTACAATCCATTGGGGTTCTACACTGCTGTCTGCCTTCCCGTTTTCTCTTGAGGAAAAGGCTAGGGAGTGGTTCTACACTCAACCTGAAGCAATCGTTACCAATTGGGATTTGCTCAGAAGGGAGTTCCTGGACAAATACTTCCAAGCTGAAGTTTTAGACAGACTGAGGAAAGAGATTTCCTGCATTATCCAAGGTGAGTCAGAGACCCTTTTACGAATACTGGGAACGCTTCAGGAATCTTCTAGACTCATGCCCCCAGCACAAGATTGACAAGATGGTGTTGATCATTTACTTCTCACAACGCATGAAGCCTCAGGATAAGACTACATTAGATGCTGCAAGTAATGGCTCTCTGAAGAAGTACAAGACGGCGACAGAAGCGTGGCAACTGATCACTGATCTAGCTGAATCTACCCGAAATGTCAGGCACAGGAACAACCATCCCAAGACTGTTGTAGAGGTTTCCTCTAGCAGTGAGACTGCTGCTCTCACTTAGACTCCGAGAGAGATGACCAACATACTGAAGCAGCTACAGCTGAATCAACAACAACCTCAGCCTCCCCCACCACAACAGAGTCAACAGTTGGTTCCTCAAAGAGTATGCAGAATATGTGCCGATTATACTCACTGATGAGTGTCCGCAGCTCCAACAAGAAGACAACACCTTGGCAGCTACTCATAATTTCTATGACCGCCCGAATCAAGGATACAATCAACAAGGCATCAATTACAACCAAGGTGAAAACTACAATCAAGGTTGGCAAGACAACTCCAACCAGGGGTGGAGAGATAATTCCAGGGATGGAGAGATAATTCCAACTAGGGATGGAGAGACAACTTCAACAGAAGAGGCAGAGACAACAACGGAAATCAGAGGTGGAATAATAACAACAACAACAACATGCAGCAGAACCAAAACCAGCCTTATAGAGCACCTCACCACGGAAAAAGAGCTCTTAGCTATTGTTCTTGTATTGGATTATTTTAGATCTTATCTACTAGGCTCCAAAATAGTGGTATACACAGATCATGCAGCCCTCAAATATTTGTGGAGAAAGAATGAGTCGAAACCTAGGCTCATATGTTGGATCTTGCTCTTGCAAGAGTTTGACATTGAGATTAGCGATCGAAGTGGGTCACAAAATTTAGTTGCAGACCATCTAAGCCGCCTTGAAAATCTTAAATATGACCCATTTTTGATTGACGACTCATTCCCTTTGGATGGTTTGCATGCTGTTTCGGATAGTTTTCCTTGGTTTGCACCTATGGAGAACTACTTGGTTGCTAATATCTTCCCTCCCAACTTTTCAAAACATCAAAGGGATAAGTTGAGGAGTGATTCCAAATATTACATTTGGGATGATCCTTACTTATGGAAAAGGGGAGTAGACCAAGTAATTTGAAGATGTGTCGCGGAATCCAAAGTCCAACCCATTCTTGAATCTTGTCATTCATCCGAGTGTAGCGGACACTTTGGCCCACAACGAACGGCTAAAAAGGTTTTGGATTGCGGATTTTGGTGGCCAATATTGTTCAATGATGCTAACCAATTTTGTGTGTCATGTCACTAATGTCAAAAGTCTAGAAATGCATCCCAAAAGGATGAAATGCCTCAACAACCAATGTTGTTTTGTGAAATCTTTGATGTATGGGGCATAGACTTTATGGGGCCATTTCCTAACTCAAGTGGATAGATGTACATTCTGTTGGCGGTTGATTACGTATCAAAGTGGGTAGAAGCGATACCTACTGGTGCACGAAATTGTGATCATCAATGCGCCAACATCATGGTATGTGATGAGCGGATAATTTATACGCTTTTTGACATTGTTTTTAGTATGTTTTTAGTAGGATCTAGTTACTTTTAGGGATGTTTTCATTAGTTTTTATGTTAAATTCACATTTCTGGACTTTACTATGAGTTTGTGTGCTTTTTTGTGATTTCAGGTATTTTCTGGCTGAAATTGAGGGACTTGAGCAGAAATCAGATTCAGAGGTTGAAGAAGGACTGCTGATGCTGTTGGATTCTGACCTCCCTGCACTCAAAATGGATTTTCTGGAGCTACAGAACTTGAAATGGCGCGCTTCCAATTGAGTTGGAAAGTAGACATCCAGGGCTTTCCAGCAATATATAATAGTCCATACTTTGGCCAAGAATAGATGATATAAACTGGCGTTCAACGCCAGCTTTCTGCCCAAATCTGGCGTCCAGCGCCAGAAAAGGAGCCAAAACCAGAGTCGAACGCCCAAAACTGGCACAAAAGCTGGCGTTCAACTCCAAGAAGGACCTCTACACGTGCAACACTCAAGCTCAGCCCAAGCACACACCAAGTGGGCCCCGGAAGTGGATTTATGCATCAATTACTTACTCATGTAAACCCTAGTAGCTAGTTTATTATAAATAGGACTTTTTACTATTATATTAGACATCTTTGAATCTTTGGACGCCTGGTTCTTAGATTAGAGGGGCTGGCCATTCGGCCATGCCTGGACCTATCACTTATGTATTTTTAACGGTAGAGTTTCTACACTCCATAGATTAAGGTGTGGAGCTCTGCTGTTCCTCAAAGATTAATGCAAAGTACTACTGTTTTCTATTCAATTCATCTTGTTTCGCTTCTAAGATATTCATTCGCACTTCAAGCTGAATGTGATGAACGTGACAATCATCATCATTCCCTATGAACGCGTGCCTGACAACCACTTCCGTTCTACCTTAGACTGAATGAGTATCTCTTAGATCTCCTAACCAGAATCTTCGTGGCGTAAGCTAGAATGATGGCGGCATTCAAGAGAATCCGGAAGGTCTAAACCTTGTCTGTGGTATTCCGAGTAGGATTCAATGATTGGATGACTGTGACGAGCTCCAAACTCGCGATTGCGGGGCGTTAGTGACAGACGCAAAAGGATAGTAAATCCTATTCCAGCATGATCGAGAACCGACAGATGAATAACCGTGCCGTGACAGGGTGCGTTGATCATTTTCACTGAGAGGATAAGATGAAGCCATTGACAAGGGTGATGCCTCCAGACGATTAGCCGTGCCGTGACAGGGCATTGGATTATTTTCCCGAGAGATGACCGAAAGTAGCCGTTGACAATGGTGATGTATCACATAAAGCAAGCCATGGAAAGGAGTAAGACTGACTGGATGAAGATAGCAGGAAAGCCGAGGTTCAGAGGAACGAGAAGTATCTCCATTCGCTTATCTGAAATTCTCACCAATGATTTACATAAGTACCTCTATCCCTATTCTATTATTTATTTTCGAAAACCCATTACTGTTTGATATCCGCCTGACTGAGATTTGCAAGGTGACCATAGCTTGCTTCATACCAACAATCTCCGTGGGATTCGACCCTTACTCACGTAAGGTATTACTTGGACGACCCAGTGCACTTGCTGGTCAGTTACACGGAGTTGTGAACCGTGGTTTTGGCATCATGTTTTTGGCGCCATTGCCAGGGAAAGAAAGAGCAATGAACTTTACATAATTAACGTGTAATTCACGATTCCGTGTACCAAGTTTTTGGCGCCGTTGCCGGGGATTGTTCGAGTTTGGACAACTGACGGTTCATCCTGTTGCTCAGATTAGGTAATTTTCTTTTTCGTTTTGTTTTCAAAAAAAAAAAAATTTCAAAAATCTTTCAAAAATTTTTCTTTTGTTTTCGAAAAAAAATATAATGTTTTCAAAAATAAATTATTCTATGACTTCAAAATTTTTAAGAATGAATTCTAGTGTTTCATGAAGCATGTGAAGCCTGGCTGGCTGTAAAGCCATGTCTAAATTCATTTGGACTGAGGCTTCCAAACCATCAGCATAGAGGCAAGTTACATATTTGATAAGTAATGAGCAGTATATTCTGATATCTTTCTGAAGCTTGGCTGGCCATTGGCCATGTCTAGTGTTTTGGACCGGAGCTTTCATTGAAAGCTTGGCTGGCTAGTGAGCCATGTCTAATTCCTGGACTGAAGCTTTAGACTAAGAATGCAAGATTCCTGGAATTCATATTAAAAATTTTGGAATCCTTGTTTTTCTTTTTCATAATAATTTTCGAAAAAAAAAATACAAAAAAATTAGAAAATCATAAAAATCAAAAATATTTTTTGTGTTTCTTGTTTGAGTCTTGAGTCATATCATAAGTTTGGTGTCACTTGCATATGCATCTTGCATTTTTCGAAAATTCATGCATTCATAGTGTTCATCATGATCTTCAAGTTGTTCTTGGTAAGTCTTCTTGTTTGATCTTGATGATTTCATGTTTTGTGTCTTTTCTTGTTTTTCATATGCATTCTTGAATTCTTAGTGTCTAAGCGTTAAAGAATTCTAAGTTTGGTGTCTTGTATGTTTTCTCTGCATTAAAAATTTTTCAAAAATATGTTCTTGATATTCATCATGATCTTCATAGTGTTCTTGGTATTCATCTTGACATTCATAGCATTCTTGCATGCATTACATGTTTTGATCTAAAATTCTCATGCATTGCATCTTTTTAGTGTTTTTCTCTCTCATCATAAAAATTCAAAAATCAAAAAATATCTTTCCCTTTTTCTCTCATCAAATTCGAAAATTTGGATTGACTTTTTCAAAAATTTTTAAAAATCAAGTTGTTTCTTATGAGTCAAATCAAAATTTCAATTTGAAAATCTTATCTTTTTCAAAATCTTTTTCAAAAATCAAATCTTTTTCAAATTTCTTAGTTATTTTCGAAAATTTCAAAAATATTTTTCAAAAATCTTTTTCTTATTTTTTTATATCATAATTTTCGAAAATAACAATAACAATTAATGTTTTGATTCAAAAATTTCAAGTTTGTTACTTACTTGTTAAGAAAGATTCAAACTTTAAGTTCTAGAATCATATCTTGTGATTTCTTATGAATCAAGTCATTAATTGAGATTTTAAAAATCAAATCTTTTTCAAAACTAATTTCTAAAATATCTTCTTATCTTACCTTTTTCAAAAAGTTTGTTTCAAAATATCTTTTCTAACCTCCTAACTTCTTATCTCTTCAAAATTTGTTTCAACTAACTAACTAACTTTTTGTTTGTTTCTTAACTTTTTCAAAACTACCTAACTAACTCTCTCTCTCTAATTTTTGAAAATATCTTCCCTCTTTTTGAAAAGTTTTTTTTAATTAACTAATTATTCTTATTTTTATTTTTGATTTTAAAAAATTTTCGAAAAATACTAACATTTTTCAAAAACCATTTTCGAAAATCACTAACTCTTTTTCAAAAATATTTTTCGAAAATTCTCCCTCTCCCATCTTATTCTATTTATTTATTCATCTACTAACATCTCATCTCACATCTCAACCCTCCTCACAGTTGTGTTTCTTCCATTATATTACATTCTTTGTCTCCCCCTCTTCTTCTACTCACACAGGGATCCCTATACTGTGGTATAAAGGATCCATATTATTATTATTATTTTTTCTGTGCCCTCTTCTTTGTCATATGAGAAGGAGCAAGGACAAGAATATTCTTGTTGAAGTAGATCCAGAACCTGAAAGGACTCTGAAGAGAAAATTAAGAGAAGCTAAATTACAACAATCCAGAGATAACCTTTCAGAATTTTTCGAACAGGAAGAGGAGATGGCAGCCGAAAATAATAATAATGTAAGGAAGATGCTTGGTGACTTTACTGCACCTAATTCCAATTTACATGGAAGAAGCATCTCCATTCCTGCCATTGGAGCAAACAACTTTGAGCTGAAACCTCAATTAGTTTCTCTGATGCAGCAGAACTGCAAGTTTTATGGACTTCCATCTGAAGATCCTTTTCAGTTCTTAACTGAATTCTTGCAGATCTGTGATACTGTTAAGACTAATGGAGTAGATCTTGAAGTCTACAGGCTCATGCTTTTCCCTTTTGCTGTAAGAGACAGAGCTAGAGTATGGTTAGACTCTCAACCTAAGGATAGCCTGAACTCTTGGGATAAGCTGGTCAAGGCCTTCCTAGCCAAGTTCTTTCCTTCTCAAAAGCTGAGCAAGCTTAGAGTGGATGTTCAAACCTTCAGACAGAAAGAAGGTGAATCCCTCTATGAAGCTTGGGAGAGATACAAAGGACTGACCAAAAAGTGTCCTTCTGACATGCTTTTAGAATGGACCATCCTGGATATATTCTATGATGGTCTGTCTGAGTTATCTAAGATGTCATTGGATACCTCTGCAGGTGGATCCATTCACCTGAAGAAAACGCCTGCAGAAGCTCAAGAACTCATTGACATGGTTGCAAATAACCAATTCATGTACACTTCTGAAAGGAATCCTGTGAATAATGGGACGCCTATGAAGAAGGGAGTTCTTGAAATTGATACTCTGAATGCCATACTGGCTCAGAACAAAATATTGACTCAGCAAGTCAATATGATTTCTCAGAGTCTGAATGGAATGCAAGCTGCATCCAACAGTACTCAAGAAGCATCTTCTGAAGAAGAAGCTTATGATCCTGAGAACCCTGCAATAGCAGAGGTAAATTACATGGGTGAACCGTATGGAAACACCTATAATTCATCATGGAGAAATCATCCAAATTTCTCATGGAAGGATCAAAAGCCCCAACAAGGCTTTAATAATGGTGGAAGAAATAGGTTTAGCAATAGCAAGCCTTTTCCATCATCCACTCAGCAACAGACAGAGAACTCTGAACAAAATACTTCAAATTTAGCAAACTTAGTCTCTGATCTATCTAAGGCCACTATAAGTTTCATGAATGAAACAAGGTCTTCCATTAGAAATTTGGAAGCACAAGTGGGCCAGCTGAGTAAAAGGATCACTGAAATCCCTCCTAGTACTCTCCCAAGCAATACAGAAGAGAATCCAAAAGGAGAGTGCAAGGCCATTGACATAAGCACCATGGCCGAACCTGTAAGGGAAGGAGAGGACGTGAATCCCAAGGAGGAAGACCTCCTGGGACGTCCAGTGATCAATAAGGAACTTCCCTCTGAGGAACCAAAGGACTCTGAGGCTCATCTAGAGACCATAGAGATTCCATTGAACCTCCTTATGCCTTTCATAAGCTCTGATGAGTATTCCTCTTCTGAAGAGAATGAGGATGTTACTAAAGAGCAAACTGGCAAGTTTCTTGGTGCAATCATGAAGCTGAATGCCAAATTATTTGGTATTGAGACTTGGGAAGATGAACCTCCCTTGTTCACCAATGAACTAAGTGATTTGGATCAACTGACATTGCCTCAGAAGAGACAGGATCTTGGAAAGTTCATAATACCTTGTACCATAGGCACCATGATCTTTAAGGCTCTGTGTGACCTTGGTTCAGGGATAAACCTCATGCCCCTCTCTGTAATAGAGACACTGGGAATCTATGGGGTGCAAGCTGCTAAAATCTCATTAGAGATGGCAGACAATTCAAGAAAATAGGCATATGGACAAGTAGAGGATGTGTTAGTAAAGGTTGAAGGCCTTTACATCCCTGCTGATTTCATAGTCCTGGATACTGGAAAGGAAGAGGATGAATCCATCATCCTAGGAAGACCTTTCCTGGCCACAGCAAGAGCTGTGATTGATGTTGACAGAGGTGAACTAGTCCTTCAATGGAATGAGGACTCCCTTGTGTTTAAAACTCAAGGATCTCCCTCTGCAACCATGGAGAGGAAGCATGAAAAGCTTCTCTCAAAGCAGAGTCAACCCAAGCCCCCACAGTCAAACTCTAAGTTTGGTGTTGGGAGGCCACAACCAAACTCTAAGTTTGGTGTTGAACTCCTATATCCAAACTCTAAGTTTGGTGTTGGAGAGTCTCAACAATGCTCTGAACATCTGTGAGGCTCCATGAGAGCCCACTGTCAAGCTATTGACATTAAAGAAGCGCTTGTTGGAAGGCAACCCAATGTTTATTTATCTAATTTTGTTTTTGTTTTTCATGTTTTATTAGGTTCATGAACATGTGGAGTCATAAAATAAATATAAAAATTGAAAACGGAATCAAAAATAGCAGAAGAAAAATCACACCCTGGAGGAGCATCTGCTTGGCGTTCAACGCCAGAACAGAGCATGGTTCTGGCGCTGAATGCCCAAAATGGGCAGCATCCTGGCGCTGAACGCCCAGAACAAGCATAGTTCTGGCGTTCAACGCCAGAAATGGCAACAAATGGGCGTTGAACGCCTAAAATGGGCACCAACCTGGCGCTGAACGCCCAGAGTTGTGTGCAAGGGCATTTTACATGCCTAAATTGGTGCAGGGATGTAAATGCCTTGACACCTCAGGATCTGTGGACCCCACGGGATCATCTCAGGATCTGTGGACCCCACAGGATCCCCACCTACCTCATCATCTCTCTTTCCATTCATGATCATCCCTTCTGTTTTCCATTTACCACTCACATCCATACACCCACTACCTTCAAAATTCAACATCTCTCTCCCACCCAATCCCACCCATATGGCCGAATACACACGTCCATCCATCTCCTCCATATCTTCTTCTTCTTCTTCTATTCTTTCTTCTTTTGCTCGAGGGCGAGCAACATTCTAAGTTTGGTGTGGTAAAAGCATAGCTTTTTTGTTTTTTTCATAACCATTGATGGCACCTAAGGCCAGAGAAACCTCTAGAAAGAGGAAAGGGAAGACAAAAGCTTCCATCAAGGGTCTATAGCTCAGTGGTAGAACATTTGACTGCAAATCAAGAGATCCCTGAGATACCTCAGGGGATACATTTTCTTCCACACAATTATTGGAAGCAACTATGGGTGGAACATCAAGAGCACTCCATCATCCTTCATAAAATTAGAGAAGATCAAAAAGTAATGAGGGAGGAGCAACAAAGACAAGGAAGAGACATAGAAGAGCTCAAGGACATCATTGGTTCCTCAAGAAGGAAACGCCACCATCACTAAGGTGGATTCATTCCTTGTTCTTATTTCTTCTGTTTTTCGTTTTCTATGATATGTGCTTATCTATGTTTGTGTCTTCATTACATGATCATTAGTAGTTAGTAACTTTGTCTTAAAGTTATGAATGTCCTATGAATCCATCACCTCTCTTAAATAAAAAAATGTTTTAATTCAAAAGAACAAGAAATACATGAGTTTTGAATTTATCCTTGAACTTAGCTTAATTATATTGATGTGGTGACAATGCTTCTTGTTTTCTGAATGTATGCTTGAACAGTGCATATGTCTTTTGAAGTTGTTGTTTAAGAATGTTAAATATGTTGGCTCTTAAAAGAATGATGACTAGGAGACATGTTATTTGATAATCTGAAAAATCATAAAAATGATTCTTGAAGCAAGAAAAAGCAGCAAAGAACAAAGCTTGCAGAAAAAAAAATAATAGGCGAAAAAAAAATATAGAAAAATAGAAAGAAAAAGCAAGCAGAAAAAGCCAAAGCTCTTAAAACCAAGAGGCAAGAGCAAAAAGCCAATAACCCTTAAAACCAAAAGGCAAGGGCAAATAAAAAGGATCCCAAGGCTTTGAGCATCAGTGGATAGGAGGGCCTAAAGGAATAAAATCCTGGTCTAAGCGGCTAAACCAAGCTGTCCCTAACCATGTGCTTGTGGCGTGTAGGTGTCAAGTGAAAACTTGAG
Source organism: Arachis hypogaea (assembly GCF_003086295.3). Lineage (NCBI taxonomy): Eukaryota > Viridiplantae > Streptophyta > Magnoliopsida > Fabales > Fabaceae > Arachis > Arachis hypogaea. Next base: position 47,635,164 of record NC_092055.1, read on the forward strand.
ACTGAGCGGTTAAAGTCAAGGTCCAAAGCAAAAAAAGAGTGTGCTTAAGAATCCTGGACACCTCTAATTGGGGACTTTAGCAAAGCTGAGTCACAATCTGAAAAGGTTCACCTAATTATGTGTCTGTGGCATTTATGTATCCGGTAGTAATACTGGAAAACAAAGTGCTTAGAGCCACGGCCAAGACTCATGAAATAGCTGTGTTCAAGAATCATCATACTGAACTAGGAGAATCAATAACACTATCTGAACTCTGAGTTCCTATAGATGCCAATCATTATGAACCTCAATGGATAAAGTGAGATGCCAAAACTATTCAAAAGGCAAAAAGCTATAAGTCCCGCTCATATGATTGGAGCTATGTTTCATTGATAGTTTGGAATTTATAGTATATTCTCTTCTTTTTATCCTATTTGATTTTCAGTTGCTTGGGGACAAGCAACAATTTAAGTTTGGTGTTGTGATGAGCGGATAATTTATACGCTTTTTGACATTGTTTTTAGTATGTTTTTAGTAGGATCTAGTTACTTTTAGGGATGTTTTCATTAGTTTTTATGTTAAATTCACATTTTTGGACTTTACTATGAGTTTGTGTGCTTTTCTGTGATTTCAGGTATTTTCTGGCTGAAATTGAGGGACTTGAGCAGAAATCAAATTCAGAGGTTGAAGAAGGACTGCTGATGCTGTTGGATTCTGACCTCCCTGCATTCAAAATGGATTTTCTGAAGCTACAGAACTCCAAATGGCGCGCTTCCAATTGCTTTGGAAAGTAGACATCCAGGGCTTTCCAGCAATATATAATAGTTCATACTTTTGCCAAGAATAAATGACGTAAACCGGCGTTCAACTCCAGCTTTCTGCCCAAATCTGGCGTCCAGCGCTAGAAAAGGAGCCAAAACCAGAGTTGAACGCCCAAACTGGCACAAAAGCTGGCGTTCAACTCCAAGAAGGACCTCTACACGTGCAACACTCAAGCTCAGCCCAAGCACACACCAAGTGGGCCCCGGAAGTGGATTTATGCATCAATTACTTACTCATGTAAACCCTAGTAGCTAGTTTATTATAAATAGGACTTTTTACTATTGTATTAGACATCTTTGAATCTTTGGACGCCTGGTTCTTAGATCAGAGGGGCTGGCCATTCGGCCATGCCTGGACCTATCACTTATGTATTTTTAATGGTAGAGTTTCTACACTCCATAGATTAAGGTGTGGAGCTCTGCTGTTCCTCAAAGATTAATGCAAAGTACTACTGTTTTCTATTCAATTCATCTTGTTTTGCTTCTAAGATATTCATTCGCACTTCAACCTGAATGTGATGAACGTGACAATCATCATCATTACCTATGAACGCGTGCCTGACAACCACTTCCGTTCTACCTTAGACTGAATGAGTATCTCTTAGATCTCCTAACCAGAATCTTCGTGGCGTAAGCTAGAATGATGGCGGCATTCAAGAGAATCCGGAAGGTCTAAACCTTGTCTGTGGTATTCCGAGTAGGATTCAATGATTGGATGACTGTGACGAGCTCCAAACTCGCGATTGCGGGGCGTTAGTGACAGACGCAAAAGGATAGTAAATCCTATTCCAGCATGATCGAGAACCGACAGATGAATAGCCGTACCGTGACAGGGTGCGTTGATCATTTTCACTGAGAGGATAAGATGAAGCCATTAACAAGGGTGATGCCTCCAGACGATTAGCCGTGCCGTGACAGGGCATTGGATCATTTTCCCGAGAGATGACCGAAAGTAGCCGTTGACAATGGTGATGTATCACATAAAGCCAGCCATGGAAAGGAGTAAGACTGACTGGATGAAGATAGCAGGAAAGCAGAGGTTCAGAGGAACGAGAAGCATCTCCATTCGCTTATCTGAAATTCTCACCAATGATTTACATAAGTACCTCTATCCCTATTCTATTATTTATTTTCGAAAACCCATTACTGTTTGATATCCGCCTGACTGAGATTTGCTAGGTGACCATAGCTTGCTTCATACCAACAATCTCCGTGGGATTCGACCCTTACTCACGTAAGGTATTACTTGGACGACCTAGTGCACTTGCTGGTCAGTTACACAGAGTTGTGAACCGTGGTTTTGGCATAATGTTTTTGGCGCCATTGCCAGGGAAAGAAAGAGCAATGAACTTTACATAATTAACGTGTAAATCACGATTCCGCGTACCAGTATGCACAATTGTAATCTCAACTCTTTGTCACAACTCCGCACAACTAACCAGCAAGTGCACTGGGTCGTCCAAGTAATAAACCTTACGTGAGTAAGGGTCGATCCTACGGAGACTGTCGGCTTGAAGCAAGCTATGGTCATCTTGTAAATCTCAGTCAGGCAGATTCAAATGGTTTTGGAGAATTGATAATTAAAATATGAATAAAACATAAAATAAAGATAGAGATACTTATGTAATTCATTGGTAGGAATTTCAGATAAGCGTATGAAGATGCTTTGTTCCTTCTGTACCTCTGCTTTCCTATTGCCTTCTTCCAATCATTCATACTCCTTTCCATGGCAAGCTTTATGTTGGGCATCACCGTTGTCAATGGCTACTTCCCGTCCTCTCCAATCATGATGCTATGGATCATGATAGCCCGGTCTATAGTAACTTCAGACCGGTTGCTAGTGGAAATGATTGAGCGTTAAATGAACTCCAACCATCCCCTAGCCACAGGCTTGAGGTCATGCCTTCTTAGTTGAACCGGCTTTCCTCTTGAATCTCTTTTCCATTGAGCACCCTCTTCACAAATGTCTATGAGGACTTGGTCCAACCTTTGATCAAAGTTGACCCTTCTAGTGTAGGGGTGTGCATCTCCTTGCATCATTGGCAAGTTGAATGCCAACCTTACATTTTCCGGACTGAAATCTAAGTATTTCCCCCGAACCATTGTAAGCCAATTCTTTGGATCCGGGTTCACACTTTGATCATGGTTCTTGGTGATCCATGCATTAGCATAGAACTCTTGAACCATTAAGATTCTGACTTGTTGAATGGGGTTGGTGAGAACTTCCCAACCTCTTCTTCGAATCTCATGTCGGATCTCCGGATATTCACTCTTTTTGAGCTTGAAAGGGACCTCGGGGATCACTTTTTTCTTGGCCACGACTTCATAGAAGTGGTCTTGATGCACCTTTGAGATGAATCTCTCCATCTCCTGTGACTCGAAGGTGGAAGCTTTTGCCTTCCCTTTTCTCTTTCTAGAGGTTTCTCCAGCCTTAGGTGCCATAAATGGTTATGGAAAAACAAAAAGCAAAGCTTTTACCACACCAAACTTAGAAGGTTTGCTCGTCCTCGAGCAAAAGAAGAATGAAGAGAGTAGAGGTTTTCAACATAGGGCCTATTGGGCGGTTAAGCAGTGTAACATGGATTTCACCAAGGTGGGTATAGCCAGGAAATTGCAACTAAAGGAACTTGAATGCCTTAGGATAGAGGCCTATGAGAATGCAAGGATTTACAAGGAGCAAACTAAGGCATTCCATGATCACCATATCCGCAAGAAAGATTTTCAAGAAGGTGATAAAGTTCTTCTATACAACTCAAGACTCAGATTCATGCCCGGAAAGCTCCGTTCAAGGTGGGATGGCCCCTTTAAAGGGAAAGGAGTGAAGCCCTATGGCGTGGTCGAGCTATTCCAACCTCAAAGTGGTGCAACATTCAAGGTGAACTGCCATAGGGTAAAGAAGTATCATGGCTATAAGTCACCGAAGGAGTTGGAGGTGTTCCTACTTAAGGATGCATCCAAAGGAGGAGAAGCTTAAGCTCATGAAAGTCAAACTTAAGGACCTTAAAGAAAAGTGCTAGGTGGGAGACACCCCACCATAGTATGATCTTCCTTGTATATAATTTCTTGCATATAGTTTTTAGAATCTTTGTTTGATTTTGTGATTGTTTGCTTTTGTGAGTTTGTTTGAGTATGCTTGATTTTGTTGTGTTTTACTGAGCTTGTTAGAATGGCCATGAGGATTTCATTAATCTAAGTTTGGTTGAATTGGTAATGTTGAAGAAAATGCTACATTTTGAGTATTGTATGAAATTGTGCGTGTTTTTGAACTATCTAGTTTGAATGACTGCCAAGATGGTGTTAAAACTGCCTTTCTCTATGTTTATGTTTATGAAAAAAAGGGGTGTCTACACGTATGCGTGGACGACACGTACGTGTCGATTGCACTTTCGCAATTTCTGGTACAAAAACCTGAGAGTTGTGCGAGAATTGTGCTGGAAGTGTGCCTAACGCACAACCCCATCACGCGTGCGCGTCGGCTGATGCCTACGCGTCCTTGTCTGTTTCGTGCATCCATACCTAAGTGCGGGTGACGCGCGTGCGTCCCTGACGTTCATACGTGGGCGATGCGCACGCATCATAGGCATGTTTTCGAACTACTGGTACAAAATCCAGAGAGTTGTGCGAAATTTGTGCGGGAACTGTGGGGGGGGGGGAGCACAACTGCTACCCATCCGTAAGCGTGGGCAACGCTTACGCGTCGATCGCCATCCTCACCATCCATGTGTGTACGTCGCCGAAGCATACGCGTCAATTGCTCTGCTGCCAACTCATGATACAAAAACCGTCACTTGTGCGAATTTTGCGCTGCCTTTGTGCGTAAGGCACAACTCTGTCCATGCGTGCGCATCGCCTGATGCGTATGCGCCCTCTCCCATTTCTGCTACCCGCGCGTATGCGTGGGCGACGCTTACGCGTCACTACTCTTTTCTAACCATCCACGCGTAGGCGTGGATGAGGCGCATGCGTCGCGTCCCAGACGCAGCTGATATGCAGCGCGCCCTGTTTTCTTTCTTTCTTTTGTTCCCTTCTTCTATTCCATCTTCCTTCCTTCTTCTCCCCTTCCTACCATCTTGTCTCCGCCCAATACCACCGGCGACCACCACCTCTGGCGGCCCCACATTTTCTCTTCCCCTTTTCTCTCCTTTCTCTTCTCCTATTTTCACTTGCACTTTACCTTACCTTCTTCCTCTTCTCAATGTTTTACTCCTACTCCTTCTCTTTTGTCTTTGTTTAGATTTTCCCTTATTAGTTGCATTTATTTACTCTCTTCCATTTCTTCTTAGTTGTATTTTCATTAATTTGTTCTTGTTTATTTGCTTTCTTTCTTTTTATATTTTCTATGGGTGTTGAACTTTGAGTTATCCCTTGCATTGATGGGTTATTTTGATATCTCTTGACTCTTTTGTAATTATGTGGTGTTATTTTGATGTTTGGTATTTCATTTTGGGGTGTTACATTTTTGAAATTTTCTTACTTGCTTGTTAGTTGGAAGATGCACACTAAGTGTTTGTTAAAAAGCACCAATAATTTCTTGGTTCAAATTTGACATTATGCTCTCAACTTAGTACTGCTTTCTCATACATTTGCTTCTCTTTTTGTGCATTGAGCTTATTATGCTTCACCTTTACCATGTATATGCTCATTACCCATAACTTGCTTCTTTGTACCATAGTGCAAGATTTGTGATTCCACTTTCTCTAACTCCACCTTATTCCATTGCATGCTTCATTGTCTTGGAGTTAGACTAGGTACATAGTTTTCTTGTGCTTATTATCTTTCTTGCATGTGTACTTTATGTGTTATTGATGGTTGAGCTTATCCTTCTCATGCCTTACACTTGCATGCTTCTCTCACTCTTGCATCTCATGCTAGTGATATGCCCCATGATTATATTGTTGTCTTGTTTACATGTTGCAGCTGTCATGTCTCCAAGATGCTTTATCTCTTTGTGGCATTATTCCTCACTTGCATGTTGTTCTCCAAGTGTTATTTCTTTGAGTTTAATGTTTTCTCTTTTCCTTCCTTTTTCAGGATGGCCACCAAAAAGGGCAAGGAAAAGGCGTTAAAAAAGCTGCCTACTGGTGCACAAAATTGTGATCATCAACAATGGCGCCAAAGGACTTGGAGCTCTTAAACATGAATCACACTTTGTCACAATTCCGCACAACTAACCAGCAAGTGCACTGGGTCGTCCAAGTAATAAACCTTACGTGAGTAAGGGTCGATCCCACGGAGATGGTCGGCTTGAAGCAAGCTATGGTCACCTTGTAAATCTCAGTCAGGCGAATTCAGATGGTGATGGAGAATTGATAATTAAAAGATAAATAAAACATAAAATAAAGATAGAGATACTTATGTAATTCTTTGGTTGGAATTTCAGATAAGCGTATGAAGATGCTTTGTTCCTCCTGAACCTCTGCTTTCCTATTATCTTCTTCCAACCATTCATACTCCTTTCCATGGCAAGCTTTATGTTGGGCATCACCATTTTCAATGACTACTTCTCGTCCTCTCAGTGAAAACATTCCAAATGCGCTGTCACCACACGGCTAATCATCTGTCGGTTCTCGATCATGTTGGAATAGGATCCATTGATCCTTTTGCGTCTGTCACACGCCCAACAATCGCGAGTTTGAAGCTCGTCACAGTCATCCCTTCCCAGATCCTACTCAGAATACCACAGACAAGGTTTAGACGTTCCGAATCTCAGGAATGGCCACCAATAATTCTTGCCTATACCACGAAGGTTCCAATCTTAGATTAGAAACTCAAGAGATACACATTCAAGCTTGTTTGCATGTAGAACGGAAGTGGTAGTCAGTCACGCGTTCATAGGTGAGAATGCTGATGAGTGTCACATAATCATCACATTCATCATGTTCTTGGGTGCGAATGAATATCTTGGAGAAGAAATAGACTTGAGTTGAATAGAAAAATAATAGTACTTTGTATTAATTTATGAAGAACAGCAGAGCTCCACACCTTAATCTATGGTGTGTAGAAACTCCACCGTTGAGAATACATAAGAACAAAAGGTCTAGGCATGGCCGAATGACCAGCCTCCAAAACGTGATCAAAGGATCAAAAGATAATCTAAAGATGAAAATACAATAGTAAAAGGTCCTATTTATAGAGAACTAGTAGCCTAGGGTTTACAGAAATCAGTAATTAATGCAGAAATCTTCTTCCGGGCCCACTTGGTGTGTGCTTGGGTTGAGCATTGAAGCTTCCACGTGTAGAGACTTTTCTTGGAGTTAAACGCCAGCTTTTGTGCCAGTTTGGGCGTTTAACTCCAGCTTTTGTGCCAGTTCCGGCGTTAAACGCCAGAATTCTTGAGCTGACTTGGAACGCCTGTTTGGGCCATCAAATCTCGGGCAAAGTATAAACTATTATATATTGCTGGAAAGCCCAGGATGTCTACTTTCCAATGCGATTGAGAGCGCGCCAATTGGGCTTCTGTAGCTCCAGAAAATCCACTTCGAGTGCAGAGAGGTCAGAATCCAACAGCATCTGCAGTCCTTTTTCAGCCTCTGAATCAGACTTTTGCTCAGGTCCCTCAATTTCAGCCAGAAAATACCTGAAATCACAGAGAAATACACAAACTCATAGTAAAGTTTAGAAAAGTGATTTTTATTTAAAAATTAATAAAAATATAATAAAAATTAACTAAAATATACGAAAAATATACTAAAAATAATGCCAAAAAGTGTATAAATTATCCGCTCATCACCTACAAAAAGGGCACCTCAAAGGTCAACCACCAAGGGGCACCATGCACCAATTGCTAAACCCCTCTCCAAGAGGGTGAAAAGATTATTCATATTGATGAGCAAGAGAAGGGCAACCCTGCGAAGGACCCCACAAGGTTTTCCAACCGCTTTTGTGAGCTCATGTTCCCTGCTATGGTTGAAAGAAATGATTATTCTGAACATCTCCTCGCCCCTCCGGAGCATATTGTTCAGTTTGTGATGCCCTGCATTGAGCATCGACAATGGGAATTTCTAATGTGGAGACCGCAGGAAGCCAACCTTTCTTGGGTGGTGGAGTTTTACTCCAACTACCACTCCCCTTCTCTTCTGTCAGTTTTTGTACGCTAGAAGCAAGTCTCCATTTTGGAAGAAGCCATTCAAGGGATACTTAAGGTTTTGCCAGTGGCGAATGGGACAGATGGTTACCAAGAAGTCCTGCTACAGTGTAAGATCCAAGATTTTTGAAAAGTCCTATTTTGAGCTAACCTCAAACCATATAATTATTTACAGTTTTATTTTCAGGAAAATCATTTTTTTTGAAAATAATTAAAGGTTGTTTTGATTAATTGGATTTTGAAATGAATTAAGGTTTTTATCCAGACTCTATACTTATGGATTATTTTTCTATTTATGATTTAAAATTTTAGACTTTATATTTTTTCCTATTATTTCATAACTACCAACTTTATAACTTAATTATAAAAAATAATTCAATAATCATAAATCCTATTAGAGAAATCCAATTAATATTTTCAAATATTACTATGTATTTCAATTAGAGAAATTGATTGAGAATCAATTAGTATTTTATACCACAAATAATATTTTAAAGTAATTTTAGAGATTAAATTAGTTTTACAAATATTAAAACTTTATGCTCCAATTTTATTAAAATTACCAAACTATCTCTACACCTAATTTTTACCACAAACCCTAATTTACTACCCTAACCCACCTTCACTCTTCTCTCAGCGCAGCAACCCTTTCCCAAACCCTAACCTACATCTGCTTCAGACAAAAGAAAGAAAGAAGAAAGAGAGGAGTAGGGAAAGAAGGAAAGGGGGAGGAAGATAGGGAGATATGAGGGTGAGGGAGAACTGGGGAGGGGCGCCGGAGCTGGTGGGATGCGCCGTCGCCTCGCCATGGCCGTCGTCGAGAAGCAGAGATGTGAATAGGGGAGAGCCACCGCAGCCGCGTCGTCACCGCCGCTGCTTGCAGAGGAGAGAGGAGGTCTGAAAGGAGAATGCCAGCAGAGGAGGAAGGAGCTCGTGCCAGCCTCACGATCCACCGTTGCGTCATGTCCGCCGTTACCTTCGTGGGTTCCTGTTACCACCCAACGCCAACGAGAGAGAGAGATCGAGCAAAGAGAGAGAGGACTTGTGAGGGAGCCACCGCAGGAAGAAGGTCGTCGCCGCGTCCTACTGCTTGTGCCACCGCCATCCATCCTCCCTGCTGTCATACATTGTCACCGTTCACGAAGAAGAGAGGGAGCTCGCGTTGCCATCAGATCTGCCGTTGAAAAGCCGTCGCTGCCAGATCCACCGCTGACGGAGTTTCTGGCCGAGCTTTTGCCGCCGGGAACGCCACTGCCGGTAAGGGTTAAGTTGGTCTTTGTTTCTTATAAGTTTCTGGGAGCTTTGTCATCACTGCCTGTTTGTTACGGTCGTCGTCACCGGATTTCTGATCGCTGTTGCTGCTCGGGGTGGTTACCGGGGCTGCCGCCAAACCGGTTCAGCTACTGCCGCTGTTTCATTTTCTTAGTTCGGTAAGTAATTATCTTTCGGAAACCCCTACGTTAGTATTCTGTTATGTTTGATTATAAACTATGAGGTTTGGTAACATAGGTTCGAGTTCTGAATGTTGAATATCGCTTTTAAGTTGCTGTGAGTGCTGCGAAAGTGATGAAGGGCTGAGTTTGTGGTTGTCGTTGGTTCCAGGCTAAGAGGAAAGAGTTCGGTTGATGCGTTTAGATTATGATTTTGATGAGTCGAGGTAGGGATTTTTTATACATACTAATTTATTTTAAATGGGAATTGTTATAAATAGATATGCTGTGCGAGATGTATTTCTGGTGATTATGTGAGTCTTATGAATTGTCTGATTTTGTCTTGAATAAATATGGTTGCCTGTTTGTTTGAAACAATGTCTGATTTTGATAAATTGGAGATTTCTGGATTGGTTGATTTGAAATGGTTTTTGATAATCTGAAAGTTGAGTTTTTGTTTTATTGAAAACTGATTTGGTCTTGAACCTGTTGGAAAGAGTTGAGGATTGGTTTGGTTGGAACCCGGAAAGGGTGGCAAAATCCAAGTTTTAGGGGAGATGCTGACAAAATTTCTATAAAATCCGAGATTTTATTTGAAATCGTATTTTAAAAAGGAATGGATTATGCTTTGAACTATATTACTGATAAATGGATTATGTTTGAACCCTTTTATTAAGGAAATTATTATATTTTGAATGTAAACTATTTTAGAAAAAGAATCATGTTTTAAAGTCAATTTAAAGATGAAAATATTTAAGTTTTGGAATTTGATTAAGTAAGTAATTTGAAGGATGTTTAATGGAGTTCGATTAACTAATTTCACTTTATGACATTTTAGGAAAAGTTTGAAGTATTTTCTGAAACTTTAATTTAGTAAAACTGAAACAATTTCTGAGCCTTTGGAAATAGATTTAAGAATGAAACTGAAACTGGTTTTCATTTTAAATGATTTGGTTTTGATTTAAATAAGTTGGTTTTGAAATTGGTTTGGAATATTTGGATACATGACTTGGTTTTGGTTTAAATTCAATTTTATTTATTCAAATCAAGAGGTTAAGGTTTCGGAGGTTTTCAATGAATTTAAGAAATGAGTTAGGTTATTCTCCCCTGAAGTCTTGAGACTCCGCTGAGGAATTTTATGACCAAATCTTGATTTAGAAATGAATAATTCTAAGTCTTTCAAAAGAGATTTTGAATTTGGCACAGTTTTTTGATTTTTTGGAAGTGTTGGAAAGATGTGGAATGTGGCTTCGTTTTGAAAAGTGATTCTTGGCAAGATGTGAATTGAATACATTTGTTATTTAAAAGAAAATGGGCCAAGAATGAATTTGAAATAAGTTATTGAGCCTGATTGATTGTGGATATCATCAAGATTGATGAGTTATTATTTGGTAAGCATAAGGGCCAGGTTCGTCCCGCTTATGTTGAGATGAGATTGTTGATAAGTCGCTTGCGCCTGGCAAGGACGGTGGTTTAATCCTGCTTGTCGAGGGTGCAGCGCCCGCGTAAGGACGGTGGTTTAATCCCGCTTACGGTGGAGGTAAGGATGGTGGTTGATCCCGCTTGCGTGTTTCGGGCAAGGACGGTGGGTAATCCCGCTTGTCTATGGGACCTACGGATAAAGACGGTGGTTGGATCCCGCTTATCCTAGTCGGGTTTGGCAACATAACCGACAATGTGATATCAGAGCCAGTAGGACAGACATTCATCATTTGCATTTATGTGACATTGTTTGGGTGTGCATATTGTAATTGGTTTGTCTTTGTGAATACTTATGTTAACTGTTAACTGCTATATTTGTTATAATTGCTATTGATTGTGTTTGAACTACAGTATTTATGATTGTGTTTGATGGGTTGGTTTGTGATGAATTGGTTGATGATTGAGTTGTTTGGGCCGGGGGCCGTGTTGGATTGGATGGGCTTGAGGCCGTGATTGGTATATTGAGTTCTAGTTCTGTATAAAATATCTGACTGGTTCAGCATAGACTTAATGAACCTATGCTTGGAACGGGATGATTATTTATACCGTGTAGGTAACTGCTTTCATGGTTAGGGTCTAGAAGAGTATGAAAAATCAAACTCTTACAGCATAGACTTAATTGAACCTATGCTTGGGACATGTTGGTCATTCATACTGTCTAGGAAAAACTTTTTAGATTTTTTTCAAGAAAGGAAAAAGGTTTTGTTTTAAAATGATTGAGAAATTACCAAGTCTTCGAAAAGGATTTTCTGGATTTCGAATGTGGACCCATGGTTTTTGGAAAGACTCATAAGACGAGCAATGATCACGGTACTCTAAGAAATTATCTTTATTGTATCTGGTTTGTATGTACATGTATGTTTATGTTTTCAACGAAAAAGTATTTTTTTTTGAAAGGTCATGCGGTTTTAAGTTTTAAACAAGCTCCTACTTTTAGTATTAAATATGTTTAGAGTTGTCGTAATGCCCAAGCTATCAGAGTGGCGCAGCCGGAAGCATGACATTCGGATAGTGAGGGTGTTACATACAGCGCTGCACATGCAGTTTTGATTGGGATTCGATCCTTGGGGTCATTGTCCAACCGGAGACACATTGGACCCGAGGGAGACTCAGGCCCCGACCTAAGTGCATTGATGCACGCACGCTTACTGTGGAGGCTCGAGTGTGGGTCCAAATCTTGTCCTACTATGTGCTTCCAAGCACTCATGAATCATCCATCACAGCAGACTTAACCCTCCTTGTCTGGTGCGTACTCACTGAGATGCCTGTCAACATCCCTTTCCTCATCCGACAAGCAATGAGTCGCGTCCATGCTAAGGGTAACCTCCAATATCCTGCCTTGGTAACAGAATTGGCTGCTGCTGCTGGTGTTCCCAACGAGGCTAAAGACATGAAGGCGATAATTTCGGCGAAGGGCGACATCGTCCCGAGCGGAAAATATTTTAAGCCTCATGCGGACACCACAAGCCTTGACATGGCTCCTTGATAAACCACTATTTTATGGTTTATATTGTGTTTAATTGTGTGGTTTTATCATGATCCTTACCCACTTATTCATTAAATTAGCATGAAATTATAATTCCTTCCTGAATTTATAACATGTTTGAAAACTGCTTCCTAGGGACTTTAATTATGTAATTTTAATTCTCCTTTATTCCATTCGATGCCGTGATCTGTGTGTTGAGTGTTTCAGACTTTATAGGGCATGAATGAGTTGGAGATTAGAAAGGAAGCTAGCAAAAATGGAAGGAACACAAGAATTTGAGGAGATAACCAGCGAGAAGTGACGCGGTCGCGTGGCTCACGTGACCGCGCGAAGGAGAGCAAATCGCAGTGACGCGGCCGTATGGCTCACGCGGCCGCGCGGATTGGAAAAGCTCAAGCGACGTGGTAGCGTGGACAACGCGAATGCGTGGCAAGGAAAAGCGCGAATGACGCGTCCGCATGGATGACGCAATCGCGTGACATGTGCGATATGCATAATCTGCAGAATTCGCTGGGGGCGATTTTGGACCTTATTTCGACCCAGTTTTCGGCCCGGAACAGCAGACTAGAGCCAGAGAATATGCAGAAACAAAACACAACATTCATTCTACACAGTTTTAAGTTTTAGATCTAGTTTTACTCTTTGAGGTTTCTTTCTCTAGGTTTTAGGAATTTTAATTTTCAATTGGTCTTAGCATTGGAACATTGAGAAGAGTTTTTTCCTCATCAAGACTTCGTCATTCTAGTTCGTTCTCTTAACTTGGTTTTACTCTTCCATGTTCCTTGCTTTGTTCAATTTTGTCATTTGAATACTTTCATGATTATTTAGTACAAGGATTATTTCCTCCATTTTAATTTATTTTCCATTCCAATAATCATGTCTTCTTTTAATTCCCTTTCATGTGTTATGGATTTATTATTTACAATGAGTGAGTAGTTCCCTCACTTGATGGGGAGTTGATTGAAAGGAACTCTTGAATTGGAAGGATTGAAAGAAAATTTGTAATTGGGTTAACTGTTGGAGTGTTATCTAATCACTAACACCAATCCCTTTGAACTAAGTGGGTCGCAACTCGTGAACAGATCTAGCATTCCAACTTGTTTGACTTTCCTTTACCTAGTAAAGGATAACTAAACAGAACAACCATTAATTATAAATTAATCTTGAAATCATTCCATCAACAATAGAGATTCCAACTAATCAACTCCCAGTCAAGGCTTTTAGTTCATATTATTTGAATTTCCTCAATTTAATTTCCCACCTACTTAACTCAACTTCTTGGAACATCTGATTAATAAAATAGCACACTTTTCTGCAACTCATTGGGAGACGACCTGGGGCTTAAACTCCCAGTAATTTTTAATTTAAACTCTCTGTGACATATTTCTAAATTGATAGGCAGATTTTCGGTGAGTTAAGAACCATACTTGCAACGTAACTATTTTAATAATTTTTAATTCACCAACTTCTGTGACTCATCAATTTTTGGCGCCGTTGCCGGGGAGTTGCAATAGAGTGCTAAAGTTATTAATTAGAATTTATTTATTTGCATTTTATTTTATTTTGATACTATGAGCTACATGTTTCTTTCGTCAAATGACGCGTTCACTTCTTGATCTGCGCTTGCTAATATTCGATCCTGAAATTGAAAGGACTATTTCACGAATAAGGCGAGAACAGCGTCGGTTAGTCCGCTCTGAGGGCGGATCTAAAAGCGAACTTGAGGAAGAAACTAGCCCCCGTTCTACTGATTCGGTTGTTTTACGTGCAGAAGACATGGCAGCTAGGAGAGTTACCATCCAGGAGGAAGGAGCCCCTGATTTTACAATGCAACCGTTTCAAGCGCATCATCCAGCGGTAGCTACAGATTTTGAAATAAAGACTGCACTGCTAAATTTGATGCCCAAGTTTCATGGCCTACCTGCTCAAGAGCCTATCAAGCACTTGAGAGATTTCCAGGCAGCCTGTTCTACTGTCAGGCGTGATGGTACTGATGAAACTTCAATTTTGCTGAAAGCTTTCCCGTTTTCTCTTGAGGGAAAAGTGAGAGAGTGGTACTACACTCAACCTCTACCAAATGTATCCAACTGGGATACACTCAGAAAGGAGTTTTTGGAGAAATTCTTTCCATCTGAAGTTACTGATAAACTGAGGAAGGATATTTTCACAATTCTTCAGGATGACAATGAGACTCTCTTTGAATACTGGGAGCGCTTCAATAATTTTCTGGAAGCATGCCCCCACCACATGATTGACAAGATAGTGTTACTTAGCTATATCACACAGGGCATGAGGCCCCAAGATAAGACCACATTGGAAAGTGCTAGCAATGGGTCTATGAAGAAGTACAAGACCACTGATGAGGCTTGGCAATTGATCAGTGATTTAGTTGAATCTACTAGGAACCACAGACAAAAGCAAGGCCGTTCAAAAGCCGTTGCAGAAGTATCCTCTAGCAGAGAAACTGCGGCTCTAGCTCAGAGTATATGTGAGATGACCAACTTGCTGAAGCAAATGCAATTGAATCAACAACAAGCTCAGCAAGCTCAACCTCCTCCACCACAGAAAAACTAACAACTGGTCCCGCAAAGAATTTGCGGAATCTGTGCTGATTATAGCCATTACACTGATGAATGCCCGCAACTCCAATAAGAAGACAACATGGTGGCATCCACTCATAACTTCTATGACCGCCCCAACCAAGGGTACAATCAAAGTGGAAATAATAACCATGGATTGCAGGACAATTCTAACCAGAATTGGAGGGACAACAATAACAGAGGAGGCAGAGATAATCAGGAAAATCAGAGATGGAATAATAACAACAACAGGCAGCAGAATCAACCTTACAGAGCACCTCACCTGAGGCAAAACCAAGGACCACAGAACAATCAACAGCAGACCTCTCAATTTACTCATTCTTCTGTATCTCCTAATGAAGAGCTACTACAATCTTTTGAGTGAAGACAACAGACCATGGAAAATAATATCATGAATAGTATTAATGCCAGTCTGAATGGTCTCACCTCTGCTTTGCAAGCTCTTATGTCACAGATTGGATCAACGCAAAATTCCAGTAACCAACCTTCAAGCTCCACTGGAATCCCCTCTCAACCATTACCCAATCCAAAGGGAGGCATTAATGCCATCACCCTAAGGTCTGGAACCACACTGCAGGAGAGGAATCAGGAGGAACCAAGCCCACCAGAACACACCTCAGCTGAAGAGGTAGTAGAAATAGAAGATGTTGAAGAGGAAGAGGACATACAGGACATAGCTGAAGAAGAAATAGCTCAACTACAGGAGGAAGCACCAAAAGGCGCAAACACCACAAAAAACACTACTCCTATTCCATTTCCACAACTTGCAAAGAAGCCCAGGAAGCAGCTTGAACCCGACCCCAAAATAGTAGAAATATTCAAAAAGGTTGAGGTAACTGTTCCTCTTTTTGATGTTATTCAGTAGGTACCTAAATATGCAAAGTTTCTGAAAGACTTATGTATCCATAAAGACAAAATTAATGAATTAGAAACTATTCCTTTAGGTAGTTCTATATCTGCTTTAATGGGAGGATTACCTGAAAAATGTAGTGATCCAGGTCCTTGTATAGCTAGCTGTACTATTGGTGGTGTAGTAATTTATGATTGCATGTGTGATTTAGGAGCATGTGTCAGTATAATGCCTTTTTCTATATATGATATTTTGAGGCTCCCTCCCTTAAAAAGGTCGGCAGCTCGTTTTGTGTTAGCAGATAAAAGCATTATTACAGTGGCTGGAGTTGCTGAAGATGTTTTGGTAAACATTAAAGGGCTTACATTTCCCACTGATTTTTATATCTTGGAGATGCCCCATAATGATTCAGATAAGCCATCATCAATCCTACTTGGAAGACCATTCCTGAAGACATCAAAATTCAAATTGGATGCCTTTTCAGGAACATACTCCTTTGAAATAGATGGCCGCATAGTAATCTTCAATCTGAACGGAGTCATTGGCAATCCCCTAAAAGATCGTTCTATCTTTCAGTGTGATGTCATAGATGAAAGGGTAGCTGAAGTTCACAAGGAAGAGTTAGAAGAGAGGCACACTGGACAAGGTCCAAGTGTGGGGACCCTCTTAACTGACAATAAGGGCACTTCGTCGTTTTCACAAGCTCCAGATAATCCAGAGCCTGCCCATGATCAAAAGTTAGAATTGAAACCCCTCCCTCCGCATCTCAAATATGCTTATCTCGAAGATGAGCAGAGGTTTCCAGTTATCATTGCAAGGGACCTTACTTCTCAACAAGAAGAGCAGTTACTTGATGTGCTGAGGAAGCATAAGAAGGAAATTGGGTGGAGCTTGGCAGACATAGTAGGCATCAACCCTCAAGTATGTGAGCACAGAATATTTTTAGAAGAGGGAGCAAGACTTGTCCGTCAACCCCAAAGAAGATTGAATCCCACCATCTTGGAAGTTGTCAAAAATGAAGTGATCAGACTATTGGAAGCCGGTATCATATATCCCATTTCAGACAGTGAATGGGTAAGCCCAGTACAAGTGGTGCCCAAGAAGTCTGGAGTCACTAAAGTGAAGAATGAGCATAGAGAGCTCATAGCAACTAGAGTTCAGAATGCTTGGAGAGTCTGCATTGATTACAGGCGTCTCAACCAAGCTACCCGTAAGGATCACTACCCACTTCCATTCATTGATCAAATGCTGGATCGCCTGTCAGGTAAATCACATTATTGCTTTTTAGATGGTTACACAGGTTATTTCCAAATTCATATAGCTCCTGAGGATCAGGAAAAGACTACTTTTACATGTCTTTTTGGGACTTATGCTTACAAGAGAATGCCCTTTGGCTTGTGTAATGCACCAGCTACCTTCCAAAGGTGCATGATGAGTCTTTTCTCTGACCTTATTAAGGACTGTATGGAAGTTTTTATGGATGATTTTAGCGTTTATGGTGATTCTTTTAGCCTTTGCTTAGATGGATTATCTAGAGTATTAGATATATGTGTTAATACAAACCTGGTATTAAATTTTGAAAAATGTCACTTTATGGTAAAACAAGGAATTGTATTAGGACATATGGTATCTAATAATGGCATTTCTGTAGACCCAGCAAAGGTGAATGTTATTTCTAGTTTACCTTACCCCTCTTCTGTGAGTGAAGTCCATTCGTTCCTTGGCCATGCAGGTTTTTACAGGAGATTTATTAAGGACTTTAGTAAGGTCACACTTCCTTTATCCAGATTACTGCAGAAGGATATTGAGTTCGAGTTCAGTGAGGATTGCAAACAAGCGTTTGATAAGCTGAAGACTGCTCTGACTCAAGCTCCAATTGTGAGAGGACCAGACTGGAGCCAGCCGTTTGAAATCATGTGCGATGCTTCCAACCATGCAGTAGGAGCAGCGCTGGCTCAGCGTGAAGGTAAGGATCCTTTCGTTATTGCTTATGCGTCTAAGACTTTAGACACTGCCCAGTCCAACTATACTACTACTGAGAAGGAGCTTCTCGCTATTGTTTTTGCTCTGGATAAATTCCGAGCTTATTTACTTGGTACTAGAGTAGTAGTGTATTCGGACCATGCAGCTTTAAAGTATCTATTAGCTAAAAAGGAATCCAAACCAAGACTCATACGTTGGATACTGCTGTTACAAGAATTTGATTTAGAAATAAAGGATAGGAGTGGCAGTCAGAATTTAGTGGCAGACCACTTGAGTCGCCTTGAGCATATTAAGGATGATTCTACTCCTATAGATGATAATTTTCCTTTTGATAACCTACAAGCAGTATCTGAGGTAGTCCCTTGGTATGCACCTGTTGCTAATTATTTAGTTAGTCGCACATTTCCTCCAAAATTTTCTAAGCATCAAAGAGACAAGCTGAAAAGCGAGTCTAAATATTATACATGGGATGACCTATATTTATGGAGATGTGGCGCTGATCAAGTAATTAGACGTTGTGTGCCTCAATCAGAATTCCAGTCCATTTTAGAGGCCTGTCACTCATCTGAGAGTGGAGGACATTTTGGTCCTCAAAGAACAGCTAGAAAGATCTTAGACTGTGGATTCTGGTGGCCTACTCTTTTTAGAGACGCTGCTGAGTTTTGTAAATCTTGTCCCCCATGCCAGAAATTTGGTAATATATCCAGGAGGGATGAGATGCCTCAACAAATTATGCTTTTCTGTGAAATTTTTGATGTTTGGGGCATTGACTTCATGGGTCCATTTCCAAATTCTAATGGATATTTTTATATATTGTTAGCTGTGGATTATGTTTCCAAATGGGTGGAAGCAATTCCTACCCGCACTGATGATGCTAACACTGTTGTTTCCTTTGTGAGAAACCATATTATATGTCGCTTCGGATCACCACGAGCAATCGTGAGCGATCAAGGTACCCATTTTTGTAACAGGAGACTAACAGGATTAATGAAGAAGCATGGGATAATTCATAAAGTTGCAACAGCTTACCATCCCCAAACTAATGGGCAAGCCGAGGTGTCAAACAGAGAAATTAAGCGTATCTTGCAAAAGATAGTAAAGCCTCATAGAAAAGACTGGAGCACCAGGCTACAAGATGCACTCTGGGCATATAGAACAGCATACAAGACACCCATTGGGATGAGTCCTTTCCGCTTGGTTTATGAAAAATCTTGTCATCTCCCAGTTGAAGTAGAACATAGAGCTTTTTGGGCAGTTAAGGAGTGCAACATGGGAATTTAGAAAGCCGGAGCTGAAAGGAAGTTGCAACTGCAGGAACTGGAGAGCCTTCGCCTAGAAGCTTATGAAAACTCCAGAATATACAAGGAAAAGATGAAGGCTGTACACGATCAAAACATCAAGAAAAAAGAGTTCCAACCTGGGGATTTAGTCCTCTTTTACAAATCTCGACTAAGGATCATGCCAGGTAAGTTGAGATCAAGATGGGAAGGTCTATACGGAGTAGAGAAGGCCGAACCGTACGGAGTTTATCACCTAAGTCATCCTTCAAGCTCTGAACTTATTAAGGTTAATGGACAACGCCTGAAGCTATACCATGGCGAGAAGATGCAGAGAAAAAAGGAGCTTGAGATCTTCCTCTTGGAAGATCCCCACATAGTAGAAGATTGAGCTATTAGAGCGTCCAACTTACGGATGTTAAAGCAAAGTGCTAGGTGGGAGTCAACCCACCATGGTATGATCGTTCTTTTCTTTATTTTTAGTTTTTCCTATTCAATAACACTTTTCTTTGTTAGTACTTTCGTGCATCTGCATTTACATGTTTTTATTTTTCAAAAAAAAAAATTTTTGCTACGCGACGCGATCGCATCAGCGACGCGACCGCGTCACAGGGAGAGTATAGAAAAATTAAAATGAACAGAAAGTTACGCTGGAGTGTGGCTGGAGGCGTGCCAATGGCACAAATCAACCCACGCGACCGCGTCACTGACGCATTCGCGTCACATGGGAATCATGGCCTCCCATGCGACCGCGTGCCCCACGCGGCCGCGTGCCTTGAGTTTTCGACGTAAAAGGGTGCACAATGAAATATTGTGCGAGAGTGATGCTGGATTGGTGCTGGAAGCACAATCCTTATCACGCGACCGCGTCGTCGACGCGGCCGCGTCATCCATTTTCTGGCGTGCACTCACGCGATCGCGTGACCCACGCGATCGCGCCGTCCCAATTTTGGCAAATAAACTAATTTGAACAGAGAGTTGTGCTGGTGCGGGGCTGCACTCGCGCCAGAAGCATAACATGGGTCACGCGACCGCGTGACCGACGCGATCGCGTCACCATACTTGAAGCGCATCCACGCGAACGCGTTCCCCACGCGGCCGCATCGCATGCGCCGCACAGCTCAACCTGAATTCACCACATATCTTATCTTTCTCTCCTCCGAATCCTAATTTTCCTTCTCCCTCCTTATTTCTTCCTTCTCCCTCCCCCCTTCTATCTCACCTTTTACTCTCTATCTCTCTCACCTCCATTAACAAGGTTTTATTTTCTTCTTCCCTCTTCTTTTTTCTATCATTCTTATTATTTTATATGTATTTTCTTTTCTTTTCTTTTCTTTTCATTATTCATATTTTCTTTCTTTTTCTTTTCCTTTTTACATGGTGTTAGAAATTTACTTGTTTTTCTTTTTTGAGTCATTATCCCTCATTATATGCTTGTGGATTGTTGCAAAATTATTTGACAATTATTTTTATTCTATTTAAGGGATTGCTTGCATGTTCACCTTCATATTTTCTATACCTTATTCAACATGCATGCTATGTGTTTGTGAAAAAGCTCAAATGACATTATGCACTTCTCTATGTTGTTATACTATTCAATGCTTGCTTTTCACAACTTTCCTTTACTATTGTATTAATTGAATTTAATTGTCAATACAAACGTGATGGTTTGTTACAAAGTTTTGCTTGGTCTATGCTACTCATGCCCTTTGCCGGCATGCCAATAAACACCTTGCAGTCACTTTTCTTTATATGCACTAGCTATTTTCCATTGTTGGCTTTTCACGTGTACTCGCGAGCATGTGTTAATGTCAGTATATCTTAATGTGCATCCATCCCCCTCTTTTCTGTTTCCTTCCTTACTGTATATCTCTTTGAATTTAATTTACTGTCTTTTCCCTTCTTTCAGGATGGCCACCAAGAAAGGAAAAGAGAAAGCTACTTCTAAACCACCAGCAAGAAGAGGAACTAAAAGAGAATTAGTGGCAGGCCTTCTTCAACTGCAGTCAAGCCCTCAACAAAAAGAGTTAAGAGGATAATAAAGGTTGATGAGAAGGAGAAAGCCTTTCCAGCAAAGGACACTGCGCGATTTTCCAATCGCTACTGTGAGCAGATGTTCCCTATCCTGGCAGAAAGAAACTATAACAATGAATACCTTCTTATCCTCCCGTCCAATATTGCTTCCTTTGTTGAGCCACAAATTACACGAAGACAATGGGGTTTCCTACGAAGACAGCCAAGGCAGGTCAATCTTTCTTGGGTAGCGGAGTTCTACTCTAACTTCTACATGCCAACCCTGCAGTCTGTTTATGTCCGACAGAAGCAAGTCTCCATCACAGAAGAGGCCATGCAGCAAGCTCTGAGTCTTCCCCCTATTCCAGAAGGAATGGACGCCTTCCAAGAAGTCGCACTTAAGCGCCGGAGGTACCAATTTGACTGGGACTCCGTTCTCGGAGTTATCGCATTACCTGGAGCCGTTGGATCTACGGATACTACCGTACCCGCCCTAGGGAATCTTGGCTTCAGCACTTACCTTGGAGGCTCGCGTCTGGGCACAGATCATGTCCCATTACGTCTTTCCGAGCACTCATGAGTCCTGCTTCACTGCGGATATGGCTGTTCTACTATGGTGCATCCTTACAGACCAACCTCTGCATCTCTCAAGACATATCCGGAATGCTATAGGACACGTACAAATTGCGGGCAACTTACCTTTTCCCGCCTTGGTCTCCGATCTTGTCTCAGCAGCCGGAGTCTCCTACAGAGCTGGGGACACCAAAGTTGTGCTTCCACGGGATGATCAGTATGTCCCTAACGGGAAATACCTCAGACTCCCAACAGCCACTACCAGCCTTCCTACTACTCCAGTTGAAGATAATCCTTCCTCAACACCACAAGCACCTACAACTGATGAATTGCTCCAGCAGATAATCGAAAGGTTGGATCGGCAAGAACAGAAAGCAAAGATGAGAGAGCGCCGTAACGAGCGCCGATTCAAACACCTCAAGGAGCTACTCAAGGGACACTTCAGGGACTCGGATACCCCGGATTCCACTTCTTTTACCAGCACAGGGAGCCATAATGGTCCCAACTGTGGAGATACTGCCACCAGCCCACTCCTGTTCTTGACAGATGGCACCGAGGACGGTGCAAAGCCTTAAGTGTGGGGAGGTCGGTCAGTACCTGACTTCCGGAGGTAATTTCTCTTCTCTAGCACCAATAATTAGGATATTTTAGTTAGAGTTTCTTTCTTTTATAGAATAGAATAAATTGCATAGGTTAGGATAGTTGCATGCATGTTCTACTTGATTGAAAAGACAATAAGTTTCTTTTAAGACTCTATCTTTGGAATAAAATTTCACTAGTTTTTCAAAATTTTTATGATAAATTTGCTCGAGTTGTTTTTGGAACATGACATTTGAGCTAAAGAACACACAACCTGTGAAAGATTTGAGGCTTTATGTATGGTTACATTATTTAACCATAATTATTTCATTCTTGTGTGTTTACTTCTCTATGATTGTAATCTATATTTTGTTTTATCTTATATGTCCAATATTTATTATATTTGCATGCTTGCACATGATTGAGGCCATTATTTGTTTAAACTCACTTATCCAAATTAAGCCTACCCTTTTCAATTACCTTTGTTAACCACTTTGAGCCTTTAAATCCCATTTGTTCTATATTTTACCACATTACTAACCTTAAGCTGAAAAACAATTGTATATCCCAAATTGAATCTTTGGTTAGCTTAAGATAGAATTGTGTGTGCTAGTGAAGTATGGGAAATTGTGGGGATAAAAGTTGTCAAGGGAATGTGTCATGAGAATTTAATGGGAATTTGGATACCTACTCATGTGAAACTATAAGAATTAAAAATCTATGTGCATTGATAAGCTATATTTATTTTAATGTCAATATATATATATATATATATATATATATATATATATATATATATATATATATATATATATATATATATATATATATATAAATAAGGGGACAAAATTACTCCAATGCTAAATTCAGAATTCAAAGATCAATGCACATATGATAGAATCAAATATAAAGTTGATACATGAGTATGGATAGAAAAAGGGAATTCTGGGTAGCTAGGTATGAACTTTAAGATTACATTAAAAATATATAGGTTGGGTTGAAGCTTGAGTTAATTAAAGATTCAATTTATTAGCTCACTTGACCAAATGTATACCCCTACCTGTACCTTAGCCCCATTACAACCTTGAAAAGACCTCATGATGTTTGCATTGTGGTGCACGAATTGTGAATCACACTTTTCACAACTCGTACCACTGACCAGCAAGTGCACTGGGTCGTTCAAGTAATACCTCACGTGAGTAAGGGTCGAATCCCACGGAGATTGTTGGTTTGAAGCAATCTATGGTTATCTTGTAAATCTTAGTCAGGAAGTCAATTATGTTTATCAGTTGAATTGTGAATAAACAAAAGAGCATAGATTAACGGTTACTTGTTATGCAGTAATGGAGAATATGTTGGAGTTTTGGAGATGCTTTGCCTTCTGAATCTCTGCTTTCCTCTGTCTTCTGATTCACGCACGCACGTCCTCCTATGGCAAGCTGTGTGTTGGTGGATCACCGTTGTCAATGGCTACCTTCCATCCTTCCAGTGAAAACTACGCTCACACACTCTGTCACAGCACGGCTAATCACCGGTTGGTTCTCGATCCGGTTGGAATAGGATTTACTATCCTTTTGCGTCTGTCACTAACGCCCAGCCTTCAGGAGTTTGAAGCTCGTCACAGTCATTCAATCCTTGGATCCTACTCGGAATACCACAGACAAGGTTTATACTTTCCGGATTCTCATGAATGCCGCCATCAATTCTAGCTTATACCACGGAGATTCTGATTAAGGAATCTAAGAGATACTCATTCAATCGTATATAGAACGGAGGTGGTTGTCAGGCACACGTTCATGATTTGAGGAGGGTGATGAGTGTCACAGATCATCACCTCCATCACAGTTAAGCGCGAATGAACATCTTAGATAGGAACAAGCGTGTTTGAATGGAAAACAGAAATACTTGCATTAATTCATCGAGACACAGCAGAGCTCCTCACCCCCAACAATGGGGTTTAGAGACTCATGCCGTCAGAGAATACAAAGTTTAGATCTAAGATGTCATGAGATACAAAATAAGTCTCTAAAAGTTGTTTAAATACTAAACTAGTACCCTAGGTTTACAACAAATGAGTAAACTATGATGGATGATGCAGAGGCCCACTTCTGGGGCCCACTTGGTGTGTGCTGGGGCTGAGAATTAAGCAATCCACGTGCAGAGGCCATTTGTAGAGTTGAACACCAGTTTTTGTGCCAGTTTGGGCGTTCAACTCCAGCTTTTGATCCTTTTCTGGCGCTGGACGCCAGAATTGGGCAGAGAACTGGCGTTGAACGCCAGTTTACGTCGTCTATCCTTGTGCAAAGTATGGACTATTATATATTTCTGGAAAGCCCTAGATGTCTACTTTCCAACGCAATTGGAAGCATGCCATTTCGAGTTCTGTAGCTCCAGAAAATCCACTTTGAGTGCAGGGAGGTCAGAATCCAACAGCATCAGCAGTCCTTTTTCAGCCTGAATCAGATTTTTGCTCAGCTCCTTCAATTTTAGCCAGAAAAATACCTGAAATTACAGAAAAACACACAACTCATAGTAAAGTCTAGAAATATGAATTTTTCCTAAAAACTAATGGAAATAAACTAAAAACTAACTAAAACATACTAAAAACTATATGAAATTAACCCCAAAAAGCGTATAAAATATCCGCTCATCACAACACCAAACTTAAACTGTTGCTTGTCCTCAAGCAACTAGATAAATAAAATAGAAGACTAATAGGTTGAGAAGCGATAATATCTAGAGTTTTTTGATTGAAGCTCAGATTCTAATTAGATGAGCGGGACTAGTAGCTTTTTGCTTCTGAACAGTTTTGGCATCTCACTTTATCCATTGAAGCTCAGAGTGATTGGCATCTATAGGAACTTAGAATTCAGATAGTGTTATTGATTCTCCTATTTCAGTGTGATGATTCTTGAACACAGCTATTTTATGAGTCTTGGCCGTGCCCCTAAGCACTTTGTTTTCCAGTATTACCACCGGATACATAAATGCCACAGACACATAATTGGGTGAACCTTTTAGATTGTGACTCAGCTTTGCTAAAGTCCCCAATTAGAGGTGTCCAGAGTTCTTAAGCACACTCTTCTTTTTGCTTTGGACCTTGACTTTAACCGCTCAGTCTCAAGTTTTCACTTGACACCTTCACGCCACAAGCACATGGTTAGGGACAGCTTGGTTTAGCCGCTTAGACCAGGATTTTATTCCTTTAGGCCCTCCAATCCACTGATGCTCAAAGCCTTGGGATCCTTTTTATTTGCCCTAGCCTTTTGGTTTTAAGGGTTATTGGCTGTTTGCTCTTGCCTCTTGGTTTTAAGAGCTTTTGGCTTTTTCTACTTGCTTTTTTTTCTTTTTATTTTTATTTTTTTTTCTGCAAGCTTTGTTCTTTGCTGCTTTTTCTTGTTTCAAGAATCATTTTTATGATTTTTCAGATTATCAATAACATGTCTCATGTTCATCATTCTTTCAAGAGCCAACATATTTAACAGTCTTAAACAACAAATTCAAAAGACATATGCACTGTTCAAGCATTCATTCAGAAGACAGAAAGCATTGCCACCACATGTTACTAATTAGAATTTTTCTTATTAAAAACTCGAAATTTTATTACCTCTTATTCAAAAGATCTATTATTTTATTCATGTTTGCTGATGATGAGAAAAATAGACTATAACTTAATTGGGGATAAAATCAAACTAGACACTAATTACTACTAATGATCATGTAATGAAGACACAAACATAGATAAGCACTTAACATAGAGAAAACGAAAAACAGAGAAAGTAAGAACAAGGAACGAGTCCACCTTAGTGATGATGGCATTTCCTTCTTGAGGCACCAATGATGTTCTTGAGCTCTTTTATGTCTCTTCCTTCCCTTTGTGGCTTGATTCCTAGTGATTTTTGGTATTTTTATCCTCAGTTGCTTCCAATAATTATGTGGAGGGAAGTGCATCCCCTGAGGTATCTCTTGATTTGCAGCCACATGTTCTACCACTGAGCTATAGATCCTTCACATAATTGTTTTACCACACCAAACTTAGAATGTTGCTCGCCCTCGAGCAAAAGAAGAGGGAAGGTGGGGATCCTGTGGGGTCAACAGATCTTGAAATGATCCTGTGAGGTCCACAGATCTTGAGGTGTCAAGGCGTTTACATCCTTGCACCAATTTGGGCATGCAAAATGCCCTTGCACACAACTCTGGGCGTTCAGCGCCAGGTTGGTGCCCATTTTGGGCGTTCAACGCCCATTTACTAGCCATTTCTGGCGTTGAACGCCAGAACCATGCTTGTTCTGGGCGTTCAGCGCCAGAACCATGCTCTGTTCTGGCGTTGAACGCCAGACAGGTGCTTCCTCCAGGGTGTGATTTTTCTTCTGCTGTTTTTGATTCCGTTTTCAATTTTTAATATTTATTTTGTGACTCCACATGATCATGAACCTAATAAAACATGAAAAATCATGAGAATAAATAAAAATTGGGTTGCCTCCCAACAAGCGCTTCTTTAATGTCCTTAGCTGGACTTTGCTGAGCTTTTAATCTAGCTTCAGCCTTGAGCATTCTTGCTCAATGTTGCCTTCAAGATAATGCTTGATTCTCTGTCCATTGAAAATGAACTTCTTATCAGAATCAATATCTTGAAGCTCCACATAACCATATGGTGATACACTTGTAATCACGTATGGTCCCCTCCACCGGGATTTCAGTTTCCCGGGGAATAGCCTGAGTCTAGAGTTAAACAACAGAACCTTCTGTCCTGGTTCAAAGATTCTAGATGACAGCTTTCTGTCATGCCACTTTTTTTATTTTTCTTTATATAGCTTGGCATTTTCGAAAGCTGTGAATCTGAACTCCTCTAGCTCATTTAGCTGGAGCAATCTTTTTTCTCCTGCTAATTTGGCATCAAAGTTTAGGAATCTGGTTGCCCAGTAGGCCTTATGTTCCAGTTCCATGGGCAGGTGACATGCCTTACCATACACCAGTTGGTATGGAGAGGTCCCTATAGGGGTCTTGAATGCTGTTCTGTAAGCCCACAAAGCATCATCCAAGCTCCGTGCCCAATCCTTTCTACGGGTATTTACTGTTCGTTCCAGGATTCTCTTTAATTCTCTATTAGAGACTTCAGCTTGCCCATTGGTTTGTGGATGATATGGAGTGGCCACCTTGTGGCGAATTCCATACCGAACCATGGCAGAGTAAAGCTGTTTATTGCAGAAGTGAGTGCCTCCATCACTGATTAGTACTCTAGGGACACCAAACCTGCTAAACATATGTTTCTGGAGGAACTTCAGCACTGTTTTAGTATCATTGGTGGGTGTGGCAATAGCCTCAACCCATTTTGATACATAGTCAACTGCCACCAGAATATAAGTGTTTGAGTATGATGGTGGGAAAGGTCCCATGAAGTCAATTCCCCATACGTCAAATAACTCAATTTCCAAGATTCCTTGTTGAGGCATGGCGTAACCATGAGGCAGGTTACCAGCTCTTTGGCAACTGTCACATTTACGTACAAACTCTCGGGAATCTTTATAGAGTGTGGGCCAATAGAAGCCACATTGGAGGACCTTGGTGGCTGTTCGCTCACCTCCGAAATGGCCTCCATATTGAGATCCGTGGCAATGCCACAGGATCCTCTGTGCTTCTTCTCTAGGCACACACCTACAGATAATTCCGTCTGCACATCTCTTAAAGAGATAAGGTTCATCCCACAAGTAGTACTTTGCATCAGTAATTAATTTCTTCTTTTGTATCCTGTTGTACTCCTTGGGTATGAACCTTGCAGCTTTATAGTTTGCAATATCGGCAAACCATGGTGCTTCCTGAATGGCGAATAAATGCTCATCAGGAAACGTCTCAGAGATCTCAAGAGAAGGGAGGGACGTCCCTTCCACTGGCTCTATCCGGGACAGATGATCAGCCACTTGGTTCTCTGTCCCTTTTCTGTCTCTTATTTCTATATCAAACTCTTGCAGAAGCAATACCCATCTGATGAGCCTGGGTTTTGAATCCTGCTTTGTGAGTAGATATTTAAGAGCAGCATGATCAGTATACACAATCACTTTTGATCCTACTAAGTATGATCTGAACTTGTCAATGGTGTAAACCACTGCAAGTAGTTCTTTTTCTGTGGTTGTGTAATTTTTTTGGGCATCATTTAGAACGCGACTGGCATAATAAATGACATGCAGAAGCTTGTCATGCCTCTGTCCCAATACTGCACCAATGGCATGATCACTGGCATCACACATTAGCTCAAATGGTAATGTCCAGTCTGGTGCAGAAATGACTGGTGCTGTGACCAGCTTAGCTTTCAGCGTTTCAAACGCCTGCAGGCACTTTGTGTCAAACACAAATGGCGTGTCAGCAGCTAGCAGATTGCTTAGAGGTTTTGCGATTTTTGAAAAATCCTTTATAAACCTCCTATAGAATCCTGCATGCCCCAGAAAGCTTCTGATTGCCTTAACATTGGCAGGTGGTGGTAATTTTTCAATTACCTCTATTTTTGCTTGATCCACCTCTATTCCCTTGTTTGAGATTTTATGCCCAAGAACAATTCCTTCAGTCACCATGAAGTGACACTTTTCCCAATTTAAAACTAGGTTGGTTTCTTGGCATCTTTTCAGAACAAGTTTCAGGTGATCAAGACAGGAGCTGAATGAGTCTCCATATACTGAGAAGTCATCCATGAAGACTTCCAGAAATTTTTCCACCATGTCAGAGAAAATAGAGAGCATGCATCTCTGGAAGGTTGCAGGCGCATTACATAGCCCAAATGGCATCCTTCTATAAGCAAACACCCCGGATGGACATGTGAATGCTGTTTTCTCTTGATCCTGGGGATCTACTGCAATCTGGTTATAACCTGAGTAGCCATCCAAAAAGCAGTAATAATCATGACCTGCTAGTCTTTCTAGCATCTGGTCTATGAATGGTAAAGGAAAATGATCCTTTCTGGTGGCTGTATTGAGCCTTCTGTAGTCAATACACATGCGCCACCCTGTAACTGTTCTTGTAGGAACCAGTTCATTTTTTTCATTATGAATCACTGTCATGCCTCCCTTTTTTGGGACGACTTGAACAGGGCTCACCCAGGGGCTATCAGAAATAGGATAAATAATCCCAACCTCTAGTAACTTGGTGACCTCTTTCTGCACCACTTCCTTCATGGCTAGATTTAGCCGCCTCTGTGGTTGAACCACTGGTTTGGCATTATCCTCCAATAGGATTTTGTGCATGCATCTAGCTGGGCTTATGCCCTTAAGGTCACCTATGGACCACCCAAGAGCTGTCTTGTGTGTCCTTAGCACTTGAATAAGTGCTTCCTCTTCCTGTGAATTTAAAGCAGAGCTTATGATCACTGGGAAAGTGTCACCTTCTCCCAGAAATGCATATTTCAAGGATGGTGGTAGTGGCTTGAGCTCGGGTTTAGGAGGTTTTTCCTCTTTCAGAAGAAAGTTCAGAGGCTCTTTCATGTCCCCTGAATCCTCCAAATCAGGCTGAACATCTTTAAAGATGTCTTCCAACTCTGATTCGAGACTCTCAGCCATGTTGATCTCTTCTACCAAAGAGTTAATAAGATCAACTTTCACACAGTCTGTTGATGTGTCTGGATGCTGCATGGCTTTGACAGCGTTCAACTTGAACTCATCATCATTGACTCTCAGGGTTATTTCCCCTTGTTGGACGTCAATGAGGGATCGCCCAGTTGCTAGGAAGGGTCTTTCTAGAATGAGAGTAGCACTCTTGTGCTCCTCCATTTCCAGCACAACAAAGTCAGTGGGAAAGGCGAATGGCCCAACTCTGACAATCATGTCCTCAATCACGCCTGATGGGTATTTAGTGGAACCATCAGCAAGTTGGAGACATATCCGGGTTGGTTTAACTTCTTCAGTTAAGCCAAGCTTCCTGATAGTGGATGCAGGTATTAGGTTGATGCTTGCCCCAAGATCGCATAAAGTTGTCTTGGTGCAATTACCTTCTAATATGCATGGTATCAGAAAACTCCCAGGGTCTTTAAGCTTTTCTGGAAAGCTCTTCAGAATAACTGCACTGCATTCTTCAGTGAGGAGAACTCTTTCTGTTTCTCTCCAATCCTTTTTATGACTCAAGATCTCTTTCATGAACTTGGCATAAGAAGGTATTTGCTCAAGTGCTTCTGCAAATGGAATCTTTATTTCAAGAGTCTTGAGATAGTCTGCAAAGCGAGCAAATTGCTTATCCTGCTCCTCTTTTCGGAGTTTTTGAGGATAAGGTATCTTGGCTTTATATTCTTCAACCTTAGTTGCTGCAGGTTTATTGCCTACAGAAGTGGTTGAAGAAGCCTTTTTAGAGGGGTTGTTATCAGCATCTGTGTGTGTCTGATCCCTCACTGGCAATTGAGTTCCAGAGTTAGAAGCTGGAGTGACGTTAGACGCCAGCTCACTGTCTGTTCCTGGCGCCTGAACGCTAGAAATATGCCCATTTTAGGCGTTCAACGCTGGATTCTGCCCTATTTGGGCGTTCAACGCCAGATTCTTGCCCATTTCTGGCATTGAACGCCAGTCCTGCCTTGTTTCTGGCGTGGAACGCCAGTTTTGGGCATGGTCTGGGCGTTCAGCGCCAGCCTTTCACCAATTCTCTGGCGTTTTAGCGCCAGAATTATTTTTCCCTGGGCTCTTACTGTCCTCAGGTGAATCTTTGGTGGGTTGCTCATTTCTTGACTTTTTGATGCCTTGAGGTGGGGTATTTAATGTTTTCCCACTTCTTAATTGAACTGCTTGGCATTCTTCTGCTATTTGCCTTGATAGCTGCTGCTTTGTTTGCTTAAACTGTTCGTCCATATGTATATTAGCTATCCTTGTCTCTTGTAGCCTGTCCTTGAATTCAGCTAGCTGCTTTGTTAGAAAATCCAATTGCTGATTGAATTCAGCAGCTTGTTTTACAGTACTGAATTCAGCAGTTACTGTTTCAACCTCTTCATTCATGGAAGGGTTGCTGCTTAGGTACAGATGCTGATTCCTGGCAACTGTATCAATGAGCTCTTGAGCCTCTTCAATTGTCTTTCTCATATGGATAGATCCACCAGCTGAGTAATCTAGAGACATCTGAGCTCCTTCTGCAAGCCCATAGTAGAAGATGTCTAACTGAACCCACTCTGAAAACATTTCAGAGGGGCATTTTCGTAGCATCTCTCTGTATCTCTCCCAGGCATCATAAAGAGATTCATTATCTCCTTGTTTAAAGCCTTGGATGTCCAGCCTTAGCTGTGTCATCCTTTTTGGAGGGAAATATTGATTCAGGAATTTTTCTGTCAGCTGTTTCCATGTCCTTATGCTGGCCTTAGGTTGGTTATTTAACCACCTCTTAGCTTGATCTTTTACAGCAAATGGAAACAGTAATAGTCTGTAGACATCCTGATCTATTTCCTTATCATGTACTGTGTTAGCAATCTGTAGAAACTGTGCCAGAAACTCTGTAGGTTCTTCTTGTGGAAGACCGGAATACTGGCAACTTTGCTGCACCATGATAATGAGCTGAGGATTCAACTCAAAGCTACTGACTCCAATGGAGGGTATGCAGATACTATTCCCATATGAAGCAGTAGAGGGGTTAGAATATGACCCCAGAGTCCTCCTGGACTGTTCATTTCCACTTAGATCCATGATGGAAAAAGGGAGATGATGTAAAATAAAAAATATTTTTATTTATTTATTTATTTATTTATTTATTTAATTATTTCGAAAATAAAATAAATTAAAATAAAATAAATAAAAATAGGTGAAGATTTTCGAAAAAATGAGGAGAGAGAAAGTGGTTAGGAAGTTTTGAAAAAGATATGATTTGGAAAAGATTTTAAATTTTAAAAAAAATCTGAATTTTTTTTTTAATTTTCGAAAATTTGTTTTGAAAGTAGAGAGAAAAGATATTTTTGAATTTAGTGAGGAAAGAGAAAAACAATAGGATAGCACAAGATTTAAAATTTTTAGATCTAGTGCTCCTTGTTTTCGAAAAATTTGGAGAGAAAACACCAAGGAACACCAAACTTAAAAATTTTAAGATCAAGACCAAACCAAAATTTTCGAAAATCAAAGGAAATCAACAGAAAAACACCAAACTTAAAGTTTGGCACAAAATTTAATAGAGAAAATATTATTTATGAAAAAGAAGGTTTTGAAAAGAATATAAAAGACTCTAACCCAATTACCAAGAACACAGATTAACGCTCTAGCCAAATGAGTTATGGAAATTTTCGAAAATTTTAAGAAAAATCAACAAGAAAACACCAAACTTAAAGTTTGGCACAGGATTTAATAGAAAAATTATTTTTGAAAAAGGTTTTAAAAATATGATAGCCAATTACCATGAACATAAACACCACGTTCTAACTAACTGAGCTATAAATTTAAAGTGTTTTAACAAGGGATAAATAATAAAAGACTTTAAACCAAAAAAAGAGAAATTTTTCCTAATCTAAGCAATAAAATAATCCGTCAGTTGTTCAAACACGAACAATCCCCGGCAACGGCGCCAAAAACTTGGTGCACGAATTGTGAATCACACTTTTCACAACTCGTACCACTGACCAGCAAGTGCACTGGGTCGTCCAAGTAATACCTCACGTGAGTAAGGGTCGAATCCCGCGGAGATTGTTGGTTTGAAGCAATCTATGGTTATCTTGTAAATCTTAGTCAGGAAGTCAATTATGTTTATCAGTTGAATTGTGAATAAACAAAAGAGCATGGATTAACGGTTACTTGTTATGCAGTAATGGAGAATATGTTGGAGTTTTGGAGATGCTTTGCCTTCTGAATCTCTGCTTTCCTCTGTCTTCTGATTCACGCACGCACGTCCTCCTATGGCAAGCTGTGTGTTGGTGGATCACCGTTGTCAATGGCTACCTTCCATCCTTCCAGTGAAAACTACGCTCCCGCACTCTGTCACAGCACGGCTAATCACCGGTTGGTTTTCGATCCTGTTGGAATAGGATTTACTATCCTTTTGCGTCTGTCACTAACGCCCAGCCTTCAGGAGTTTGAAGCTCGTCACAGTCATTCAATCCTTGGATCCTACTCGGAATACCACAGACAAGGTTTAGACTTTCCGGATTCTCATGAATGCCGCCATCAATTCTAGCTTATACCACGGAGATTCTGATTAAGGAATCTAAGAGATACTCATTCAATCGTATATAGAACGGAGGTGGTTGTCAGGCACACGTTCATGATTTGAGGAGGGTGATGAGTGTCACAGATCATCACCTCCATCACAGTTAAGCGCGAATGAACATCTTAGATAGGAACAAGCGTGTTTGAATGGAAAACAGAAATACTTGCATTAATTCATCGAGACACAGCAGAGCTCCTCACCCCCAACAATGGGGTTTAGAGACTCATGCCGTCAGAGAATACAAAGTTTAGATCTAAGATGTCATGAGATACAAAATAAGTCTCTAAAAGTTGTTTAAATACTAAACTAGTAGCCTAGGTTTACAACAAATGAGTAAACTATGATGGATGATGCAGAGGCCCACTTCTGGGGCCCACTTGGTGTGTGCTGGGGCTGAGAATTAAGCAATCCACGTGCAGAGGCCATTTGTGGAGTTGAACGCCAGTTTTTGTGCCAGTTTGGGCGTTCAACTCCAGCTTTTGATCCTTTTCTGGCGCTGGACGCCAGAATTGGGCAGAGAACTGGCGTTGAACGCCAGTTTACGTCATCTATCCTTGTGCAAAGTATGGACTATTATATATTGCGGGAAAGCCCTGGATGTCTACTTTCCAACGCAATTGGAAGCATACCATTTCGAGTTCGGTAGCTCCAGAAAATCCACTTTGAGTGCAGGGAGGTCAGAATCCAACAGCATCAGCAGTCCTTTTTCAGCCTGAATCAGATTTTTGCTCAGCTCCTTCAATTTCAGCCAGAAAAATACCTGAAATTACAGAAAAACACACAACTCATAGTAAAGTCTAGAAATATGAATTTTTCCTAAAAACTAATGGAAATAAACTAAAAACTAACTAAAACATACTAAAAACTATATGAAATTAACCCCAAAAAGCGTATAAAATATCCAATCATCACATTGGTATATTAACTGTTGTTGATTGTTTAGGAGAAGAACAAAAGTTAGAAAGCATGATTAGAGAAGGATAGAGTGATTACCCTATACACTAGAGATTAGAGCGTATATACATTATGAGTGAGGGTTCAATGCTTGAATTTTCATGTTCCCTGCTTTCATGAGCTGTCTTCTTGCACTTTTATCTGTTTTATTGTATAATGATAGAATTAGTGGAATTTGATTTGTAATTGTTTTGAAGAGCTTATTTACTTTTGATCAAGTGGGCAAGAATCATATAGTTGCATTTATTTATATATATATAGGCTTGCATTGCATCTCATGAATTTCTACATGTTCATACTTATTCCCTTATCTCCTTCAATTAAGCATGAGGACATGCTAATGTTAAAGTGTGGGGAGGTTGATAAACCACTGTTTTATGGTTTAAATTGTGTTTAATTGTGTGGTTTTATCATGATCCTTACCCACTTTTTCATTAAATTAGCATGAAATTATAATTCCTTCCTGAATTTATAACATGTTTGAAAACTGCTTCCTAGGGACTTTAATTATGTAATTTTAATTCTCCTTTATTCCATTCGATGTCGTGATCTGTGTGTTGAGTGTTTCAGACTTTATAGGGCATGAATGAGTTGGAGATTGGAAAGGAAGCTAGCAAAAATGGAAGGAACACAAGAATTTGAGGAGATAACCAGCGAGAAGTGACGCGGTCGCGTGGCTCACGCGACCGGGCGAAGGAGAGCAAATCGCAGTGACGCGGCCGCATGGCTCACACGACCGCGCGGATTGGAAAAGCTCAAGCAACGCGGTAGCGTGGACGACGCGAATGCGTGGCAAGGAAAAGCGCGAATGACGCGTCCGCATGGATGACGCGATCGCGTGACATGTGCGATCTGCATAATCTACAGAATTCGCTGGGGGCGATTTTGGACCTTATTTCGACCCAGTTTTCGGCCCAGAACAGCAGACTAGAGCCAGAGAATATGCAGATACAAAACACAACATTCATTCTACACAGTTTTAAGTTTTAGATCTAGTTTTACTCTTTGAGGTTTCTTTCTCTAGGTTTTAGGAATTTTAATTTTCAATTGGTCTTAGCATTGGAACATTGAGAAGAGTTATTTCCTCATCAAGATTTCGTCATTCTAGTTCGTTCTCTTAACTTGGTTTTATTCTTCCATGTTCCTTGCTTTGTTCAATTTTGTCATTTGAATACTTTCATGATTATTTAGTACAAGGATTATTTCCTCCATTTTAATTTATTTTCCATTCCAATAATCATGTCTTCTTTTAATTCCCTTTCATGTGTTATGGATTTATTATTTACAATGAGTGAGTAGTTCCCTCACTTGATGGGGAGTTGATTGAAAGGAACTCTTGAGTTGGAAGGATTGAAAGAAAATTTGTAATTGGGTTAACTGTTGGATTGTTATCTAATCACTAACACCAATTCCTTTGAACTAAGTGGGTCGCAACTCGTGAACAGATCTAGCATTCTAACTTGTTTGACTTTCCTTTACCTAGTAAAGGATAACTAAACAGAACAACCATTAATTATAAATTAATCTTGAAATCATTCCATCAACAATAGAGATTCTAACTAATCAACTCCCAGTCAAGGCTTTTAGTTCATATTATTTGAATTTCCTCAATTTAATTTCCCACCTACTTAACTCAACTTCTTGGAACATCTGATTAATAAAATAGCACACTTTTCTGCAACTCGTTGGGAGACGACCTGGGACTTAAACTCCCAGTAATTTTTAATTTAAACTCTCTGTGACATATTTCTAAATTGATAGGCAGATTTTCGGTGAGTTAAGAACTATACTTGCAACGTAACTATTTTAATAATTTTTAATTCACCAACTTCTGTGACTCATCACTCCTCCTTCCGACATTCCTACCACTTCATCAGCACCACAGAAATCATCCATCAACTGCTTGTCGAGCTCACTAGAAAGGTAGACCGATATGAGCGGCGAAACAAACGCCGATTTGCTTACTTGAAGAAGCTTTGGGTTTGTGCTAACCCGCCTATGGAGGAGTCGGACATTTCCACATCTACTTTAGACCAAAGTGAAGAGAGCACTCAAGAGAGGGATAGTGGAAGTGCTGACCCTAGTCCCACCTTGCGCTTTACCCATGGTTGTCAAACTCGCGAGCTAACTCGTAAACTCGTACGAGTTTACGAGTTTAGGTAGTGGAATCGAGTTGACTCGGACATAAACTCGTTTCTGGGTAGACTCAGGTTGACTCGGCTAGACTTGGATAAAATCGTTCAAACTCGCGAGTTTGCTAGTGAGTTAGCGAGTTTAATTTCGTTGCCCATTTTCGCCAAAACGGCGTCGTTTTGGCCTAGAAAAAAAACCCTACAGCTAAGTGGCTAACCCAAACTCGGTAAGTGTAACCCACCCCCACTAATGAAGAAGTGAAGTTCGAAACCCTCAGTGACTCCCTCCACCAAGCCCTCACGGCCAGCCTCACTCCTCACTCCCTCCACCATCTACCGGCGCTGTTGTCTGCGCTACCACGCAGAGGCCGGACGCTAGAGTCCAGATGGATCCGTCACTTTCTCACCTCCCCTCGCCTCATCCCTCATCCCCCGCCGCTCACCCACGCAGCATCGCAGAGCCCACTAAGTCACCACCACGCAGAGTCGCACAGCGCCAGAGCCCACCACGACGCCATTTGCCTCCCCTCTCCTGTTCTGCCCTCGTCGGCCTTGTTCAGTTATTCTTCACTAAATCACTGCCGATCTGCTTCAAGTCTGCCAATCTCCAAGGTAATTTTGTTAAACTAGTTCAATTATTCAAATGCTAACAGTTTTGGTATCGATTATTCAATTCTGCAAATTTATTAAGGCCCTGATATGCGTTTGATCTGTTGAAAAAAAAAATTGTGTGGAAAAAAAACTGATGCTGCTTGCCTGCTTCTGTGCTTCATGCTTCATGCTTCAATCATGGTTAAAATGTGTGGATAGTGATTCTGTTATATATTTTTTTCTTTTATTTTCTGCTTCTGTTATGTACTTATGTAGTTATGTTTAGTTTACTGAAACTTTGAAGTCTAAATTGAAACTCTGAAGTCTGAATTGAAACTCTAAAATATCTAAATTGAAACTCTGAAGTCTGAATTGAAACTCTGAAGTTTGAATTGAAACTCTAAAATATCTGACTGAAACTCTGAAGTCTGAATTGTTAGTGTTACTGTGTTAGTTTAATTAAAACTCTGAAGTCTGAATTGTTAGTTTAAATGAAAATGTATCTGTTGTGTGATAAAGTGCGTATTGGAGTGATGATTAAGTCTTCTGATGCTGAAAATTTTTCATCTTTTGAACATTATTGTTGTAAGTGTAGCTAAAACTAGTGTTAGTTATGAATTTAGTTAGTGGATAATCTGAATCTGAATTTAGTTAGTGGATAATCTGAATCTGAATTTGTTGTTTGGGTTGTTGATTTTTAGGGATAAAAATACAAAATGTCTGAGTCTTGACTAATTGAAAGCTTTAATATTTGATTATCAATGTATCATGTTACCATGTTTTCTTCTTATATTCAGTTATTTATTTAATTTTCTTATTTTTATTCATTTGCATTGTTATTTTTAGTTATGAGCCTATATGGGAAATTATTGATGGAAGGTGGGAAAGTCAATTGCATAGACCATTGCATACAACTGCGTATTATCTTAATCCTCATTATCACTATGAACCAAATTTCATGGTTGATGATGCTGAAATTAAGATTGGTCTATATAGTTGTTTGAAAAAACTGGTTCCTAACCAGGAAGAAAGGAAAAAGGTTGGTCTACAGCTTCCTGACTTTCATTATGCTAGAGGCCTCTTTGGTAATGAAACTGCAAAGAGTAATAGGAAGACCATGCTACCTGCTGAGTGGTGGGACTTCTATGGAGATAGTTGTCCAGAACTAAAGAAGTTTGCTATCCGAGTTCTAAGCTTAACTTGTAGTTCATCTGGTTGTGAGCATAATTAGAGTGTATTTGAAATGGTAATTCCTTATTCCTTACTTCCTTAGAACTATTCATTATTTATTTTAATTTTAATTTTTGTATTTTTATTAACTATTGGCACTATATGTTTGTAGGTTCATACAAAGAGAAGAAATCGGTTGCATCAAAAGAAAATGAATGATTTAGTGTATGTGATGTTGGTATGCGAAATTGCTACTCGGGTTGTGAATTGTTGTTTGAAATTGATTCCCTGGCAATGGCACCAAAAACGGATGCACAGGACCATGGTCTAAACATATCTTCACAACTTCGCATAACTAACCAGCAAGTGCACTGGGTCGTCCAAGTAATACCTTACGTGAGTAAGGTTCGAATCCCACGGAGATTGTCGGTATGAAGCAAGCTATGGTCACCTTGTAAATCTCAGTCAGGCGGATATAAAACAGTAATGGATTTTTGAAAATAAATAATAGAATAGGGATAGAGGTACTTATGTAAATCATTGGTAGGAATTTCAGATAAGCGAATGAAGATGCTTTTCGTTCCTCTGAACCTCTGCTTTCCTGCTATCTTCATCCAATCAGTCTTGTTCCTTTCCATGGCTGGCTTTATGTGATACATCACCATTGTCAACGGCTACTTTCGGTCATCTCTCAGGAAAATGATCCAATGCCCTATCACGGCACGGCTAATCGTCTGGAGGCATCACCCTTGTCAATGGCTTCATCTTATCCTCTCAGTGAAAATGATCAACGCACCCTGTCACGGCACGGCTATTCATCTATCGGTTCTCGATCATGCTGGAATAGGATTTACTATCCTTTTGCGTCTGTCACTACGCCCGGCAATCGCGAGTTTGAAGCTCGTCACAGTCATTCAATAATTGAATCCTACTCGGAATACCATAGACAAGGTTTAGACCTTCCGGATTCTCTTGAATGCCGCTATCATTCTAGCTTACGCCACGAAGATTCTGATTAGGAGATCTAAGAGATACTCATTCAGTCTAAGGTAGAACGGAAGTGGTTGTCAGGCACGCGTTCATAGGGAATGATGATGATTGTCACGTTCATCACATTCAGATTGAAGTACGAATGAATATCTTAGAAGCGAAACAAGATGAATTGAATAGAAAATAGTAGTACTTTGCATTAATCTTTGAGGAACAGCAGAGCTCCACACCTTAATCTGTGGAGTGTAGAAACTCTACCGTTAAAAATACATAAGTGAAGGTCCAGGCATGGCCGAATGGCCAGCCCCTCTGATCTAAGAACCAGGCGTCCAAAGATGGTCAAAAGGACCTCCAATACAATAGTAAAAGGTCCTATTTATAATAAACTAGCTACTAGGGTTTACATGAGTAAGTAATTGATGCATAAATCCACTTCCGGGGCCCACTTGGTGTGTGCTTGGGCTGAGCTTGAGTGTTGCACGTGTAGAGGTCCTTCTTGGAGTTGAACGCCAGTTTTTGTGCCAGTTTGGGCGTTCAACTCTGGTTTTGGATCCTTTTCTGGCGCTGGATGCCAGATTTGGGCAGAAAGCTGGCGTTGAACGCCAGTTTAAGTCGTCTATTATTGGCCAAAGTATGGACTATTATATATTTCTAGAAAGCCCTGGATGTCTACTTTCCAACGCAATTGGAAGCGTGCCATTTCGAGTTCTGTAGCTCCAGAAAATCTACTTTGAGTGCAGGGAGGTCAAAATCCGACAGCATCAGCAGTCCTTCTTCAACCTCTGAATCTGATTTTTGCTCAAGTCCCTTAATTTCAGTCAGAAAATACCTGAAATCACAGAAAAACACACAAACTCATAGTAAAGTCCAGAAATGTGAATTTAACATAAAAACTAATGAAAACGTCCCTAAAAGTAACTAGATCCTACTAAAAACATACTAAAAACAATGTCAAAAAGCGTATAAATTATCCGCTCATCACAACACCAAACTTAAATTGTTGCTTGTCCCCAAGCAACTGAAAATCAAATAGGATAAAAAGAAGAGAATATACTATAAATTCCAAACTATCAATGAAACATAGCTTCAATCAAATGAGCGGGACTTATAGCTTTTTGCCTCTTGAATAGTTTTTGGCATCTCACTTTATCCATTGAGGTTCAGAATGATTGGCATCTATAGGAACTCAGAGTTCAGATAGTGTTATTGATTCTCCTAGTTCAGTATGATGATTCTTGAACACAGCTTCTTTATGAGTCTTGGCCGTGGCCCTAAGCACTTTGTTTTCCAGTATTACCACCGGATACATAAATGCCACAGACACATAATTGGGTGAACCTTTTCAGATTGTGACTCAACTTTGCTAAAGTCCCCAATTAGAGGTGTCCAGGGTTCTTAAGCACACTCTTTTTTTTTTTGGCTTTGGACCTTGACTTTAACCGCTCAGTCTCAAGTTTTCACTTGACACCTACACGCCACAAGCACATGGTTAGGGACAGCTTGGTTTAGCCGCTTAGACCAGAATTTTATTCCTTTAGGCCCTCCTATCCACTGATGCTCAAAGCCTTGGGATCCTTTTTATTTGCCCTTGCCTTTTGGTTTTAAGAGCTTTTAGCTTTTTCTGCTCTTGCCTCTTGGTTTTAAGAGCTTTTGGCTTTTTCTGCTTGCTTTTTCTTTTTCTTTCTATTTTTTTTTCGCCTATTTTTTTTTCTGCAAGCTTTGTTCTTTGCTGCTTTTTCTTGCTTCAAGAATCATTTTTATGATTTTTCAGATTATCAAATAACATGTCTCCTAGTCATCATTCTTTCAAGAGCCAACATATTTAACATTCTTAAATAACAACTTCAAAAGACATATGCACTGTTCAAGCATTCACTCAGAAAACAAGAAGCATTGTCACCACATCAATATAATTAAACTAAGTTCAAGGATAAATTCGAAACTCATGTACTTCTTGTTATTTTGAATTAAAATATTTTTCATTTAAGAGAGGTGATGGATTCATAGGACATTCATAACTTTAAGACAGAGTTACTAACTACTAATGATCATGTAATGAAGACACAAACATAGATAAGCACATAACATAGCAAACGAAAAACAGAAGAAATAAGAACAAGGAATGAATCCACCTTAGTGATGGTGGCGTTTCCTTCTTGAGGAACCAATGATGTCCTTGAGCTCTTCTATGTCTCTTCCTTGTCTTTGTTGCTCCTCCCTCATTGCTTTTTGATCTTCTCTTATTTCATGAAGCATGATGGAGTGCTCTTGATGTTCCACCCTTAGTTATCCCATATTGGAACTCAATTCTCCTAGGGAGGTGTTGATTTGCTCCCAATAGTTTTTATGGAGGAAAGTGCATTTGAGGCATCTCTGGGATCTCATGGTGATGATCTTCATACGCCTCTTGAGCTCCATGAATGGGCTCTCTTGCTTGCTCCATCTTTTTCTTAGTGATGGGCTTGTCCTCTTTAATGAGGATATCTCCCTCTATGTCAATCCCAGCTAAATTGCATAGGTGGCAAATGAGGTGAGGAACGGCTAACCTTGCCATAGTGGAGGACTTGTCAGCCACCTTGTAGAGTTCTTGAGGTATAATCTCATGAACTTCCACCTCTTCTCCAATCATGATGCTATGGATCATGATGGCCTGGTCTATAGTAACTTCAGACAGGTTGCTAGTGGGAATGATTGAGCATTGAATGAACTCCAACCATCCTCTAGCTACAGGCTTGAGGTCCAATCTTCTTAGTTGAACCGGCTTGCCTTTAGAGTCAATCTTCCATTGAGCTCCTTCTACATATATGTCCATAAGGACTTGGTCCAACCTTTGATCAAAGTTGACTCTCCTTGTATAGGGGCGTGCGTTCTCTTCCATGTTTGGCAAGTTGAACGCCAACCTCACATTTTCCGGACTAAAATCCAAGTATTTCCCCCGAACCATTGTAACATAGTTCTTTGGATCCGGGTTCTTACTTTGATCATGGTTCTTGGTGATCCATGCATTAGCATAGAACTCTTGAACCATTAGGATGCCGACTTGTTGGATGGGATTTGTTAGAACTTCCCAACCTCTTCTTTGAATTTCATGTCGGATCTCCGGATACTCATTTCTTTTGAGTTTGAAAGGGACCTTAGGGATCACCTTCTTCTTGTCCACAACATCATAGAACCTTTCCATCTCCCATGACTCGGATGTGGAAGCTTTTGTCTTCCCTTTCCCTTTTCTAGAGGATTCTCCGGTCTTAGGTGCCATCAATGGTAATGAAAAAACAAAAAGCTTATGCTTTTACCACACCAAACTTAGAATTTTGCTCGCCCTCGAGCAATAAAAGAAAGAATAGATGAAGAAGAAGAAGAAGAAATGGAGGAGAGG
The DNA here is from genome assembly GCF_003086295.3 of Arachis hypogaea. NCBI lineage: Eukaryota > Viridiplantae > Streptophyta > Magnoliopsida > Fabales > Fabaceae > Arachis > Arachis hypogaea. Next base: position 47,677,676 of record NC_092055.1, read on the forward strand.
GAGAGTGGGAAGTGTTTTGGCCAAGAAGGGTGTAGAGGGGTGTGTTGTGTGAATTTGATGAAGAGTGGAGGGCTTTATATCGGGAAGGGAGGGGGGAAGGTTTCGGCCATATGGGTGGGTTTGGGTGGGAAATTGGTTTTGAATTTTGAAGGTAGGTGGGGTTTATGAGGTAGGTTTATGGGGAAGAGTGGATGGATGTGAATGGTGAAGAGGTGATGGGGAAGAGAGATTGAGGTGATTGGTGAAGGGTTTTTGGGGAAGAGTATTTATGGGGTTGTGTGAAAGAGAGAGGTGAGAAGAAGTGAGTGGAGGTAGGTGGGGATCCTGTGGGGTCTATAGATCCTGAGGTGATCCTGTGGGGTCCACAGATCCTGAGATGATCCTGTGGGGTCCACAGATCCTGGGGTGTCAAGGATTTGCATCCCTGCACCAATTAGGCATGCAAAATGCCTTTGCACACAACTCTGGGTGTTCAGCGCCAGGTTGGTGCCCATTTTGGGCGTTCAACGCCCATTTACTAGCCATTTCTGGCGTTGAACACCAGAACCATGCTTGTTCTGGGAGTTCAGCGCCAGAATGCTGCCCACTTTGGGCGTTCAGCGCCAGAACCATGCTCTGTTCTGGCGTTGAACGCCAGGCAGATGCTCCTCCAGGGTGTGATTTTTCTTCTGCTGTTTTTGATTCCGTTTTCAATTTTTATATTTAGTTTGTGACTCCACATGATCATGAACCTAATAAAACTTGAAAAACAAAAACAAAATTAGATAAATAAACATTAGGTTGCCTCCCAACAAGCGCTTCTTTAATGTCAATAGCTTGACAGTGGGCTCTCATGGAGCCTCACAGATGTTCAAAGCATTGTTGAAACTCTCCAACACCAAACTTAGAGTTTGGATATGGAAGTTCAACACCAAACTTAGAGTTTGGTTGTGGCCTCCCAACACCAAACTTAGAATTTGACTGTGGGGGCTTGGGTTGACTCTGCTTTGAGAGAAGCTTTTCATGCTTCCTCTTCATGGTTGCAGAGGGAGATCCTTGAGTTTTAAATACAAGGGAGTCCTCATTCCATTGAAGGACTAGTTCACCTCTGTCAACATCAATCACAGCTCTTGCTGTGGCCAGGAAAGGTCTTCCTAGGATGATGGATTCATCCTCTTCCTTTCCAGTATCCAGGACTATGAAATCAGCAGGGATGTAAAGGCCTTCAACCTTTACTAACACGTCCTCTACTTGTCCATAAGCCTGTTTTCTTGAACTGTCTGCCATCTCTAATGAGATTTTAGCAGCTTGCACCCCATAGATTCCCAGTTTCTCTATTACAGAGAGGGGCATGAGGTTTATCCCTGAACCAAGGTCACCAAGAGCCTTAAAGACCATGGTGCCTATGGTACAAGGTATTATGAACTTTTCAGGATCCTGTCTCTTCTGAGGCAATGTCAGTTGATCCAGATCACTTAGTTCATTGATGAACAAAGGAGGTTCAACTTCCCAAGTATCAATGCCAAATAATTTGGCATTCAGCTTCATGATTGCACCAAGAAACTTGGCAGTTTGCTCTTCAGTAACATCCTCATTCTCTTCAGAAGAGGAGTACTCATCAGAGCTCATGAAGGGCATAAGAAGGTTCAATGGAATCTCTATGGTCTCTAGATGAGCCTCAGAGTCCTTTGGTTCCTCAGAGGGAAGCTCCTTATTGGTCATTGGACGTCCCAGGAGGTCTTCCTCCTTGGGATTTACGTCCTCCTCTCCTTCTTTTACAGGTTCGGCCATGGTGCTTATGTCAATGGCCTTGCACTCTCCTTTTGGATTCTCTTCTGTATTGCTTGGGAGAGTACTAGGAGGGATTTCAATGATTCTTTTACTCAGCTGGCCCACTTGTGCTTCCAAATTTCTAATGGAAGACCTTGTTTCATTCATGAAACTCACAGTGGCCTTAGACAGATCAGAGACTAGGTTTGCTAAATTAGAAGTATTTTGTTCAGAGTTCTCTGTCTGTTGCTGAGTGGATGATGGAAAAGGTTTATTATTGTTAAACCTGTTTCTTCCACCATTATTAAAGCCTTGTTGAGGCTTTTGATCCTTCCATGAGAAATTTGGGTGATTTCTCCATGATGAGTTATAGGTGTTTCCATAAGGTTCACCTAAATAATTCACCTCTGCTATTGCAGGGTTTTTAGGATCATAAGCTTCTTCTGCATAAGAAGCCTCTTGAGTACTGTTGGATGCAGCTTGCATTCCATTCAGACTCTGAGAAATCATATTGACTTGCTGAGTCAATATTTTGTTCTGAGCCAATATGGCATTCAGAGTGTCAATCTCAAGAACTTCCTTCTTCATAGGCGTCCCATTATTCACAGGATTCCTTTCAGAAGTGTACATGAATTGGTTATTTACAACCATGTCAATGAGTTCTTGAGCTTCTGCAGGCGTTTTCTTTAGGTGAATGGATCCACCTGCAGAAGTATCCAATGACATCTTTGATAACTCAGATAAACCATCATAGAATATATCCAGGATGGTCCACTCTGAAAGCATGTCAGAAGGACACTTTTTGGTTAGTCCTTTGTATCTCTCCCAAGCTTCATAGAGGGATTCACCTTTTTTCTGTCTGAAGGTTTGAACATCCACTCTGAGCTTGCTCAGCTTTTGAGGAGGAAAGAACTTGGCTAAGAAAGCCTTGACCAGCTTATCCCAAGAGTTCAGGCTATCATTGGGTTGAGAATCCAACCACACTCTAGCTCTGTCTCTTACAGCAAAAGGGAAAAGCATGAGCCTGTAGACTTCAGGATCTACTTCATTAGTCTTAACAGTATCACATATCTGCAAGAATTCAGTTAAGAACTGAAAATGATCTTCAGATGAAAGTCCATGAAACTTGCAGTTCTGCTGCATCAGAGAAACTAATTGAGGTTTCAGCTCAAAGTTGTTTGCTCCAATGGCAGGAATGGAGATGCTTCTTCCATGTAAATTGGTATTAGGTGCAGTAAAGTCACCAAGCATTCTCCTTGCATTATTATTATTTTCGGTTGCCATCTCCTCTTCCTGTTCAAAAATTTCTGAAAGGTTATCTTTGGATTGTTGTAATTTAGCTTCTCTTAATTTTCTCTTCAGAGTCCTTTCAGGTTCTGGATCTGCTTCAACAAGAATGTTCTTGTCCTTGCTCCTGCTCATATGACAAAGAAGAGGGCACAGAAAAAATAATAATAATAATATGGATCCTTTATACCACAGTATAGGGATTCCTTTGTGAGTGGAAGAAAAGAGGGAGACAAAGAATGTAATGTAATGGAAGAAACACAACTGTGAGGAGGGTTGAGATGTGAGATGAGATGTTAGTAGATGAATAAATAAATAGAATAAGATGGGAGAGGGAGAATTTTTGAAAATAATTTTTGAAAAAGGGTTAGTGATTTTCGAAAATAGTTTTTGAAAAAGGTTAGTAATTTTCGAAAAATTTTGAAATCAAAAATAAAAATAATTAGTTAATTAAAAAGAAATTTTTGAAAAAGAGGGAAGATATTTTCGAAAATTAGAGAGAGAGAGTTAGTTAGGTAGTTTTGAAAAAGTTAGAAAACAAATAAAAAGTTAGTTAGTTAGTTGAAACAAATTTTGAAAAGATAAGAGGTTAGGAAGTTAGAAAAGATATTTTGAAATCAAATTTTTGAAAAAGATACGATAAGAAGATATTTTGAAAAGATATGATTGAAATTAGTTTTTGAAAAAGATTTGATTTTTAAAATCTCAATTAATGACTTGGTTCACAAGAAATCACAAGATATGATTCTAGAACTTAAAGTTTGAATCTTTCTTAACAAGTAAGTAACAAACTTGAAATTTTTGAATCAAAACATTAATTGATTATGTTATTTTCGAAAATTTGATATAAAAATAAGAAAAAGATTTTTGAAAAATATTTTTGGAATTTTCAAAAATAACTAAAAAATGAAAAAGATTTTATTTTTAAAAAAGATTTTGAAAAAGATAAGATTTTCAAATTGAAAATTTGATTTGACTCATGAAAACAACTTGATTTTAAAAATTTTTGAAAAAGTCAATCCAAATTTTCGAATTTGATGAGAGAAAAAGGGAAAGATATTTTTTTGAATTTTTTATTTTTTATTTTTGAATTTTTATGATGAGGGAGAAAAACATGAAAATTATGCAATGCATGAGAATTTTAGATCAAAACATGTGATGCATGCAAGAATGCTATGAATGTCAAGATGAACACCAAGAACACTATGAAGATCATGATGAACATCAAGAACATATTTTTGAAAAATTTTTGATGCAAAGAAAACATGCAAGACACCAAACTTAGAATTCTTTAATGCTTAGACACTAAGAATTCAAGAATGCATATGAAAAACAACATTCAACACAAAACAAAAAATCATCAAGATCAAACAAGAAGACTCACCAAGAACAACTTGAAGATCATGAAGAACACTATGAATGCATGAAATTTTCGAAAAATGCAAGATGCATATGCAAGTGACACCAAACTTATAACATGACTCAAGACTCAAATAAGAACAAAAAATATTTTTGATTTTTTTATGATTTTATGATTTTTTTGGTTTTTTCGAAAATTATTTAGTAAAAGAAAAATAAGGATTCTAAAATTTTTAATATGAATTCCAGGAATCTTGCATTCTTAGTCTAAAGCTTCAGTCCAGGAATTAGACATGGCTCACTAGCCAGCCAAGCTTTCAATGAAAGCTCCGGTCCAAAACACTAGACATGGCCAATGGCCAGCCAAGCTTTAGCATGTAAATCAGGAACAGCAGCAGGTGGATTAACAACAACTAGCTTGCTCTTGATAACAAATTGCTGCCTCAGTCCAAATAAATTTAGACATGGCTTTACAGCCAGCCAGGCTTCGCATGCTTCGTGAAACACTAGAATTCATTCTTAAAAATTCTGAAGAAAAATATATTTTTGAAAACAATTTTTTTTTTCGAAAATAGGTGAGAAAATTTTGAAATATTTTTGAAAAATTTTTGAAAAGAAAACAAAAAGAAGATTACCTAATCTGAGCAACAAGATGAACCGTCAGTTGTCCAAACTCGAACAATCCCCGGCAACGGCGCCAAAAACTTGGTATGCAAAATTGCTACTCGGGTTGTGAATTGTTGTTCGAAATTGATTCCCTGGCAATGGCACCAAAAACGGATGCACAGGACCATGGTCTAAACATATCTTCACAACTTCGCATAACTAACCAGCAAGTGCACTCGGTCGTCCAAGTAATACCTTATGTGAGTAAGGTTCGAATCCCACGGAGATTGTCGGTATGAAGCAAGCTATGGTCACCTTGTAAATCTGAGTCAGGCGGATATAAAACAGTAATGGATTTTTGAAAATAAATAATAGAATAGGGATAGAGGTACTTATGTAAATCATTGGTAGGAATTTCAGATAAGCGAATGGAGATGCTTTTCGTTCCTCTGAACCTCTGCTTTCCTGCTATCTTCATCCAATCAGTCTTGCTCCTTTCCATGGCTGGCTTTATGTGATACATCACCATTGTCAACGGCTACTTTCAGTCATCTCTCGGGAAAATGATCCAATGCCCTGTCGCGGCACAGCTAATCGTCTGGAGGCATCACCCTTGTCAATGGCTTCATCTTATCCTCTCAGTGAAAATGATCAACGCACCCTGTCACGGCACGGCTATTCATCTGTCGGTTCTCGATCATGCTGGAATAGGATTTACTATCCTTTTGCGTCTGTCACTACGCCCGGCAATCGCGAGTTTGAAGCTCGTCACAGTCATTCAATCATTAAATCCTACTCGGAATACCACAGACAAGGTTTAGACCTTCCGGATTCTCTTGAATGCCGCCATCATTCTAGCTTACGCCACGAAGATTCTGATTAGGAGATCTAAGAGATACTCATTCAGTCTAAGGTAGAACGGAAGTGGTTGTCAGGCACGCGTTCATAGGGAATGATAATGATTGTCACGTTCATCACATTCAGATTGAAGTACGAATGAATATCTTAGAAGCGAAACAAGATGAATTGAATAGAAAATAGTAGTACTTTGCATTAATTTTTGAGGAACAGCAGAGCTCCACACCTTAATCTATGGAGTGTAGAAACTCTACCGTTAAAAATACATAAGTGAAGGTCCAGGCATGGCCGAATGGCCAGCCCCTCTGATCTAAGAACCAGGCGTCCAAAGATGGTCAAAAGGACCTCCAATACAATAGTAAAAGGTCCTATTTATAATAAACTAGCTACTAGGGTTTACATGAGTAAGTAATTGATGCATAAATCCACTTCCGGGGCCCACTTGGTGTGTGCTTGGGCTGAGCTTGAGTGTTGCACGTGTAGAGGTCCTTCTTGGAGTTGAACGCCAGTTTTTGTGCCAGTTTGGGCGTTCAACACTGGTTTTGGATCCTTTTCTGGCGCTGGACGCCAGATTTGGGCAGAAAGCTTGCGTTGAACGCCAGTTTAAGTCGTCTATTATTGGCCAAAGTATAGACTATTATATATTTATGGAAAGCCCTGGATGTCTACTTTCCAACGCAATTGGAAGCGCGCCATTTCGAGTTCTGTAGCTCCAGAAAATCCACTTTGAGTGCAGGGAGGTCGGAATCCGACAGCATCAGCAGTCCTTCTTCAACCTCTGAATCTGATTTTTGCTCAAGTCCCTTAATTTCAGTCAGAAAATACTTGAAATCACAGAAAAATACACAAACTCATAGTAAAGTCCAGAAATGTGAATTTAACATAAAAACTAATGAAAACGTCCCTAAAAGTAACTAGATCCTACTAAAAACATACTAAAAACAATGTCAAAAAGCGTATAAATTATCCGCTCATCAGATGTATAATTTGAAGTTAAAGGGCAAGAAAATTAGAAAAACTCTAGAACTTGAATTTGATGCAGTGCATTCTGATGATGAGTGGATAACTGAGGATGTTAATGAAAATATTGCTGAAAGTGTTGAGCATTCTCACTTGCCAATAAATGACAATACTAATGATGATCCAAATAGTAATGAATTTGCTATTCTAGGTATGAATAGTAATGAATTTAACATGGGTGAGGGAAGTGAGAATGAGTTTATTGGGGATCCACAACAAAATTTAATAGAGGAAGAAGATGAACATGTGAATGATGATGATGATTTTGTTGGCCGTGTTGAACCTGAGCCTGATGTTTCTGATGAAGATGGTGAAGATGATGATGTTGATGCCATGGAAGATGAAGATATTAGAGAATTTGAGTTTTAGAGTTTATTAGAAATTTAATTGTTGCTTTGTTGTTTTCTTTTGTGTTTTGGTTGTGTCTTATGAACCTTTGATTGTGTAATTGTGTGTTTTATGTTGAACTAGATAGATACATGTGAAGGATTTAAATGTGTGATCCAAAGTACTTGTTGTAACTTGTAATTGTAGTATTATGTTAATTTATTATGTGTTTTGATGTTGAAACTGTTAGGTTTGGATGTCTATATCTGAGTAAATATATATATTATACATGCTATATATATTTTTTTATAAAAAATGTATAACAGATAAACTCGTACGAGTCTACGAGTCGAGTCTAGGTCAGCTCCACGAGTTTACCTAGACTCGCGAGTTTGACAACCTTGGCCTTACCAATAGCACGGAGGATCGTGCAAACTTCTAAGTGTGGGGAGGTCGTTTACTGATTTCCATAGGTAACAACCCTTTCTTTTCAACACCAATGATTTTGATTTTTCTTTTGTTAATTAGGATAAATTGTATGGCTAGTTTTTGTATTTGAACATTTTTTGCATGGTAGTTGTTTCTTGTTAGGACTACTTGGTTAGGGTGATGATTTCTTTTCCAAGAAATCGTCTTTAGGACACCCTACCAATTTGGGACATGGTTTTTGAGCTAAGAACACACAACCTTGTGAGTTTTGAGCCTAATTGATTGGTCATATCTTATCAACCAATATATCTTGTTTCGGTGTGTGTTGTTCTCTCTAAGATTGTGATATTTGTCTTGCTTGATTCTATATTTCCATTGTTTGATGTATGCATGTATATAAATGATTGAGGCCTTGATTTCACAAAGCTCACATACCCATATGGCCTTACCCTTTCAGCATCCTTCACAAACCAATGTTGAGCCTATTTAACCCCATTTGTTCATTATTTTAGCACATCACTAACTCTAAGTGAAAAACAATGAATGCCCTTGATTTGAATCCTTGGTTAGCTTTGATTAGTGAGAAGAGTGTACATGATTTAAGTATGGAAAAATTGGATGGGGAACATTTGGTTGGGAATTGGGGAAAATGTGAAAAAGAGTTGGGTGCATGTTCATACATTCAATATCTTAAACATAGGCATTGATCCCTCATATATAGTACCCACCACAAGAATAAAAGAAAAAGAAAAACAAATAAAATAAAATAAAATAATAATAAATAAATAATAAAAAGAAGAAAAAGAAAAAGAAAATAAAAAAAGCAATAAAAAGGGGACAAAATGCCCCAAAGTAAGTGGTGATAGCAATGCATTTGTATTGTATTCAAATTGGGATGCATGGACATGTGGCAAAAGATAGTCAACGGGTAGTTAGGTTTTAAATTTTAATTACATGGATTGTCTTAGGTTAGGTGGGAAGTTTAGGTTAATCAAGGATTCAATTTTAGTCCACTTGACCAAATACAATTCTACCTTCACCCAAACCCCATTACGACCCTTGAAAAGACCTCTTGATATGTGTATTCATGCATTGAACATATATTGATTGGTAGAAGAAGAGCAAGCCTTAGAAAGCAAGATTAGTAGAGAATTGAGAGAATCGGCCCTCAAACACTAGAGAGGATAGAGTGCAAACACTTCTGGTGAGGGTTTGATGCTCAACTCCATGTTCCCGGCTTTCACGAGCTTTCTTTATGCAAGTTATGTACACTCAACTTTGATGTTTAAATTGGTAGAGTTCATGAATGATCATATCATTCTGGCCTATGTATTCATATATATTCTTGGGGGATTGATTCACCTTTGACCAAGTAGATAGACGCATTTGCATTAGTTACATCCATTTAGGTAATTTGCATTTCATAAACCCCATTCACCTATATTTTTTGGTCTTTTTAATTCTTAGCATGAGGATATGGTTGGTTTAAGTGTGGGGAGGTTCGATAAACCCCAATTTTGTGGTTTATCTTGTGTAGAATTTAGGAGGTTTTATCAATATTTTCTGCACTTATTCATATAAATTGCATGGTTTTATGTTTCCTTTCCAATTCTGCTTCATGGGTGAAAACATGCTTCTTTGACCTAAAAAATGCTATATTTTAATCCTCTTCTATTATCATTCAATGTGGTGATGTGTTTTTTGAGTGAATTCAAGATCTATAGGGCAAGGATGGCTTATAAGATGTAAGGAATGCATGCACAAGTGGAAGGAATATGAAAAATTGAGCTTGGGAGAATTGGCTGCGACGTGCATGCATGGCCAACGCGCACACGTGGGAGCATGGCTCTAGGAATGATGCGCAAAAGTTGACGCATTTGCGTGGCTGAGCAGAAATCCCATTAACGCGTACGCGTGCCTGACGCGTACGCGTGGCTTGCAAAACTCAGATGATGCGCACGCGTGACCGACGCGCACACGTAACGCCCATCACGTGACCTCATTAATGAAATCGTGGCTGGCGATTTTTGAGGAGCTCCAGGCCCAATTCCAACTTGATTTTGCATGGAAAAGACCCAGGAATTGTAGGAGGATAAGGGGGATCAATCATTTTTACACTTTACACACAATTTGAGCTAGTTTTGGTATTTGATTTTTCTGGAGAGGGAAACTCTTACTCCTCTTTAGATCTAGTTTGATTTGATCTTCCATTGTTGAATTCCTGAATTGGATTTTGTCAATTTTAGTTTCAATTACTTAATTTGAGTTCTCTAGTTTTCATTTTGTTTAGATCTTGTGTGAATTTATGTTTTCTTGTTATTTCCCTTTTTTTCTCATATTATGAATTTTGTGGATCTTGAATTTCTATTAGTGCATTGATGTTTTCCATGATTAATAGTGTTTTTTGAGTGGTTTTCCATTGATAATTGTTAGTGGGTATCAATTAATTTATAATTTGAATATGTCTTTTAGTAATGCATACCATGTGTTTGATGAAATGTTTTCTTTGATTATGGAGTAGTCTTCTATACTTTTGGCCTTGAGTCATTGGGTCTAATTGAATTGGTGATTTGAGAATCCTAAGTGGTCAATTTGATAACTATTGACACTAGCCTACTACTAAGTCAATTAGTAGCTAGGTTAGAACTTATGAATTGATGTTGATCAAGTCATTTGATATACTTCAAGCATAGAAGTAGACTTAATGAGCTTGGTTCCTCATAATTGTCAGGATATGGTTATTAGACAAGGATAGTGATCCCAATTCCCATGTCTAGCCAAGATTTCTTCTTATTATTCATACTTAAAACCCAAAAATACCAATTGCTTGATTCTTATTGTAGTTAGTCTAGTTGTTTACTTAGTTCTAGAGTAGACATAGATTTATATGTTCCTTTGTTGGATTGAAATTGCTCATACCTTGCTTTAATTGCTTGATCTAGTTTCTTGCACTTTAAGTTTCTTGCATGTTAAGTTTAATCGTTTAAATTCTTGCTTATGACTCCCAATCCCGGAATTCTAACCAATATTGATGCACATGTTTGCCCATTCCTTGTGAGACGACCCGAGGTTTGAATACTTCGGTTTACTTTTGTTGGGGTTGAACTTTGTGACAACCATATTAAAAATTGATTTAAGGATCCATTGTTGGGTTAGAACTATACTTGCAACGTGACTATTTTTGTGAAATTCTTTACCAACGATAATCTTCGCATCATCACACCTGTAAGACAGAAGTTGCTTACAGAGGCTATCAATACATACATTGGCCAGAGAGAGCTTCACCTGTAAGATCGAGGTTGCTTACAGAGGTTATGTTTTCATACATCGGCTCAGGAGAGTCGCACCTGTAAGATAGAGGTTGCTTATAGAGGTTATGACACTGGAAGCCAAACTTAAACAAAGGTTACTGAGTTGAATCATGAGTGGGTCAAAACTGACAGATGAGCTCATTACCTGTACTAGGAATAGACATGTATCATAATTGTTTGCGCATATTTTCTAAGAATTCTGTTTTCTATGATTGTGTATGTGTTGCAAATAGCAGCAGCTTGTAAATGTCTGGATGCACACCATTGGTCTTCACTGTGTCACATATCCTTAGAAAGGTGGATAGGTGCTGGTTTGGATCTTCCAAGGAGCCTCCTCCATAAGAACAGTTGTTCTGCACCAAAGTGATGAGTTGAGGCTTCAATTCAAAGTTGTTTGCATTGACATTTGGAGTAAGTATACTACTCCCACAGTGCTTTGGATTAGGAAAGGTGTAGGAGGCTAGAACTCTCCTTTGAGGCTGGCCATTGTTGGCCACTCCATCTTGTGGATTAGGGGCATTCCCCTCCATCTCTTGGTTCTCCTCCTCTGATTCCTCTTCACCAATGATTCCCTTTCCTTTTGCTTCTCTTCTTAATCTTCGGAGAGTTCTCTCGTCAAGGTTACAAGAGTTGGAGACCTCTCTCCTTGCTTCTGTCATACACACAAAACCAGAAACCAAGAACAATTCACTCTACTGCTGGAGTTGTGTTAAGGTTAGCTTAAACAAAAATTCAAACAGTTAGTGTATCGGGTTTAGGGTTAAGGTTAGCTTAAACAAAAATCCAAAAAATTGATGAGGGAAAAACGATTCCACACATACTCACGGGCAAGTGTACCGGGTCGCATCAAGTAGTAATAACTCAGAAGAGTGAGGTTGATCCCACAGGGATTGATGGATTGAGCAATTTTAGTTAGGCGATGAATTTAGTTAAGCGAATATTTGATGATTTGATTGGAACTTGATTTAATAGAAGTAAAATTGCAGGAAAATAAAAGTGCAGAATGAAAATTAGCTGAATCTTAAAGTGCAGAGAAGTAAATTGCAGAAACTTAAAGAGCAAGAAAGTAAAAGAGCTGAAACTTAAATTGCAAGAAAGGTAAACAACAGAAACTTAAAGTGTAAGAAACTTAAATTGCTGAATTTAAATTGATGAAAAATGTAAATTGCATGAAAAATAAAAAGGGTTTGGGTGTTGGGATTCAAATTGAACTAGAGAATTAAAGTGCAGTAAACTAAAGAAATATGAGATGAAGATATTTGCAGATGAACCAAAATAGAAATGAAAAATTGCAGAAGAATTAAAATAGCAAGAAAGCTCAGCTCAATTATGAAATCTTAAAAGAGAAATTGACAATTGAAGAAGAGTAATGAGAACAGAAAGCAAGTCTAGATCTCAATTACTCTCACGACAAAACAAAAAAGAAATTTGCAGAAGAAATGAAAATAAAAACAGAAAAGGAAGTTTATATCCAACTTCCAATTCTTAGAAAAACAAGAAGGAAAAGTAAAAGATGATTCTAAGATGAAGAATTCAGTAGAGTCCTCCAATCTTCGTTCAAAATCCAAAACAAAAAGTAGAAGTTCCAGAAGAAAGAACAGACAGAAAGAAAACTAGATCTAATCCCAATTCCAAAATTCAAAATGAAAATTAAAAGTGAAAAACTAAAAATGAGCAAAAGATCCTCTTCAAATCAAACTTGCTCCTATTTATACACTTTCTATTCTAGTCACTAAGCACTTGGAGTGGGCTTTTTAATTTGGGCTTGAATGAGAACGGATTGGCAATTGTTTGAAAATGGGTCAGGGGTGTAGCTCCAGTGGAGCGCTCCGTTGGGAAAGTGAACTCCACGTTCACTTTGCTTGCATGCTTCTTCACGTTCGCAATCCTTCTTGCCTAGCATTGTTGTAGTGCACGCTACATTCACTCTTTGAACGTGGCTCCTTGATGCTTCCTTGGTGCGTGCTCCCTTTCCCTTGGTGCTCTCTCTTCGAAAACGTTCACTCTAGTGAATGTCACGTTCACTTTTCCAAACGCTGCCTCCTTGGCTAGCGCTTTAGTGCACATGCTTCCTTTAGCGTTCACTCTTTGAACGCTCAGTTCATTTTTTTTAGCGCTACCTAGCGCTCCCTTGGTTGAGCGCTACGTTCAATCCTTTGAGCGCTGGGTCTTGTTTGAGTATTGAGCCTTGCTTCCTTGGCCAAAAGTCATGAAAACGTTCACTTTAGTGAACGTGGCGTTCACTCATTTGAACGCTCATCCTTAGTGTGCGCCTTGGTGCGTTGGTTTCCTTGCCTAGCATTGCCTTAATGAACGCCACGTTTGGTAATGCAACACTTTCCTGGTTTTTTCCTTTCTTCATCATTTATTCACCTACAAGTAACCAAACAACCAATCAAAGTCTTACCAAAATCACAAGATCTTTGCATCATTTATAAAATCAATTAATCATAAACCTTATGATTTTGTGTAAAATAAATGATGTTTGATTGATTCAAAATAATCAGGAAAATCCACTCTAATTACTTACTTATTGTGCAAGAAAATGCATAAAACCTAATGAAACTAATGAAAAATGCTTGTAAAACTAGCATAAGATGACTTGTCATCACAACACCAAACTTAAACTTTGCTTGTCCCCAAGCAAGCACTAGACATGAGAAGAAATGGAATCAAACAGAGAAGCATATATCCTTATTTAGCGGGTAATTGAATTAAGACTATGGGATTTTATGCAGACAAGATGTAGCTCAATTTATTCTTTGTTGATAGATATGAAATGTCCCTTGAGGGTTCACTAGAGTTGCTGCTATAATGCCTTGCTCTTTGATTGATCCCTTTTTTATTTTTCTTTCTTTCTTTTGCTTAAAAAGCTTATTTCTCTATAGTAGCTCAGTGTCAAGTGTTGCAGCAGCCTTTTGGCTCAGTTTTTCTCAACACTTTTTCACTACAGACACTTGGCTCACAATTCTTCTTAGGAACATTGATGCCCAGCACCTCTTTGGGTTACTAATGCTTTGTAACTAGGTTGCTCTTGATAATGGACTTTCGGTTGGTCATCCCGGATTAGTTAATCCAAGTTATCAAATTTTAAAAGACTCCTCAGAACCTAATTGTCCAAGCATATGCTAGTACAAGAAGCACCACAGGCATATGCCCTAAGGTCTAAGCTATTGGTGTCTAGCCTTATTGTTTGTTTCTTTCATTGTTGTTGCCAATCCTTGGCTTTTCTTTTCTTTTTCTTTCTTACTTTTCTTTGTTTTTCCAGGGATGTTCATTAATGAAAGATTTCATACTACAAAAGACATTCTATTATGCAGCTTTTATTATTGAGCTTATCATCTAATCAAGCAATTACCACCACAAGTCTTTATTCTAATTCCTACCACATTGAACAATCACTTTCTGTTTCAAACATTTTCTCTTATTGATGCAAAAGGAAAACAAGACAGAATTTAAGGTAGATGGGTGATAACAAACATAATGCAGATCCTAATAAGAAGTCTACTCAAGATATGAAAGTGCAGAATATAAAGTATTTGGAGGCATATCATGTTTCAGATATGCATCATCCTTATTTAATTAAAACTATAAAAGGGACTCCACCACCTCTAGTTGTCGTGGTCTGCTGGATTCTCCTTTCTTCTTCTTCTTGCTTGTTTCTTGGGGTTCTTCAACAGGGCATCTGTAATCCCAAATTTGGTCTACCTGACCCCAGAGCCCAGCATCCTTCAATCCTTGTTGCATGTGTGCTGTATTTTTCTGGGCTTTTGCTCTCTGATGGTCTACCAATTCTTGGCATTGGTCAAATGGCTTGATCTGTTGGTTCAATGCTGGCATGCTATGGACTACGTAGTCCAACTTTGCTTGAGTTTCTATATTATACTCCATTCTGTCCAAGTTTCTATACTCTCCAATTGTATGATATATGTTCTTCCATTGATAAATGTTTTGGGTATACTCCCCATACTTGGCTTGTCATAGGGACAATCTATTAAATGATTTTTGAAAGTTTGCCAATTGTTCCCTTTGCCCATCAAGAATTCTTACTTGAAATTCTCTCTGTTGATCTAACATCTTTATTTGGAAGTTTTCTTGTTGTTCCATCATCTGATGCTGCCAATTCTCTTGTTGCCTCAAGTATTGCTCCTGTTGTTGCTCCTGTGCTCTCATGTATTGTTGAGACATTTCTTCAATGGATCTTTGTATTTGGCTCAGGTCCATTGCACTGGAAGCTTGTTCCCCCTCCACTTGTGGTCTCCTCCTTCTTCTTTGAGCTCTTCTCTCTTGCTGATTGTCAGTGTCAGTGACACCTTCCATGCTTTGCTTGGTGACCCCTCTGCTTCCTTTCACCTTCTCTGTATCTTCATCCTCAAAGAGTACTCCTGCTCTTTTGCACAGCCTCAGAATAGTGCTTAGGTGACCAAGTCTACTTGATTTGCCAGTATCCTCAGCTATCTCTTGAATGCTATCTGCTATGAGCTGTGGGATATTGATTTCTCCTCCCCTAAGTAAGCAATATGTCAGAATTGCCCTCTTTATTGTAACTTCTGAGGTATTTGCAGTAGGGAATATGGACCTTCTCACTATCTCATACCACCCTTTGGCCTCAGGTATGAGATCCATTCTCTTCAAGTGGCTTGGAGCCCCATCTAAGTCCCTTTCCCAGTCTTTGCCTTCAAAGCATAGACCATGTAATATCTCATCAGGATCGCTCTCACCTGCCATTCTTTCCTCAAAGCTGGGTTCTCCATAGGGTATCACTCTTATCTGTAAGACTCTCATGATGGATGATAGGCTGAAATCTACCTCAACTCCCCTAACATAGCTCTTGTAGGGAGGGCTGGTCTTGCTTGACCTCACAGTATTTGCATAGAACTCTCTTATCATGGTTGCACTTATGTCTGTGAGAGGTTTACATAGAAGTTCCCATCTCCTCTCTACGGTTATTCTTCTCATGATGGGATATTCTCCATCTTTCAGCCTGAACCCCATCTCTAGAATAACCTTTTTTGATTCCATCAACCTATAATATCTTGATTCATGAAATTGAGACTTAAATCTCTTGGTATCATAGGTTGGTGGTTCAGTTTCAGCTGGTTCATTTCCTTTCCTTCTTCTGGAACTTGATGAAGCCATGAATTAGGAATGAAGGAAGGGAGAAGAAAGGCCTTGGTTAAAGCACGGTTATAATGGAAGGAATGAGAGGTAAGGTGTTGTGTGATGTCTTTGGGTGAGAGAAGGATAATGTAACGTGTTTGGGATGAATGTATGAAGAAAGCAATAGTATGTGAGCTTGAGACGTGCTACTGCCAATTTATAGGAGGGCCGTGAATTCTTGAAACAAAACAATAAGTTGGAGGATTCGGTTAAATTGCATTGAAGGGTGAGGATTGAGCAAATCATTGTTGAGGTAGTGGAAATGAACGGCTTGCATGTAAAGGTGGGTGAAGATAAGGATTGCTCCCTCATTGGGAATATGTGGTTCGGCCTCCTAGGTGTTAAACCATGCAGATTTTTTTTCCAAGAGAACACCCTTCCCTAAGCACATGTGACTCTCTTTTCCCCTAGTGACAATCATACATGCATGCCTCCTTTTGTCTTCTTCTCAACCTTCTTCATACCTAACTATGTGAATCAAGGAAATAATGAGCTCAAACTTTAAATTTAATACGATGGAGTGAAGAGTAATGAAGAAAAACAAAATTTATTCTATGTTTCTTATTTATGAATAACCAATTATGCCCCTTAGACATTGAACAAAATTTTGGTGAACACCAAACTTGTTTCCTTCTAAGTATCACATATAAAACCTAATGAATATCTGTCATAATTGGTATATTCATTATAAGGAACATTTTATTTGCTACCATGCTACCATAATCTTATAAAATGAGGCAATGTATGGTTTATCTATTCATGAATTTGAGTCTTTGAGTAAAAATGATTTTCTTGAAATTCATAGCATATATAGACACCAAACTTAAGATTTGGCTATATACTTAAACAAAATGAATGAGTATATATCCCAAAGTGGTTCTATGATCAATTATGCATGAAAAGCTCTTTTAGAGTTCCTTTACGCACACCAAACATAGGAATCAAACATATGCTTCACAATGATGTGTGCAGTTATCAAATCCACTCATGAGAGCTCAAATTTATGCTAGAAGAACCATAAATTATTGAAATTAAAATAAAAGCAAGAATATTAAATCATGGACTGCCTCCCATGGAGCACTCTTTTATTGTCACTAGCTTGACATTAATCCCTTGTTAGGGTGGCTAATGATTGTGGTGTCTCAGTTTGTCCCCTCTCACTGTGAGCCTTCTTCCTGTGCGTTGATGGTCAATCTCCACATGCTCCAGTGAGAGTACCTTGTTGACGGTGTAGTAATCATCAATTTTTGGATCTATCTCCAACTGCTGGTAGATCAATCTTACTTTGTCCCCTTTTGAGAATCCTTCAGTTGGTATCATGTTGTTCTTCCACCCTTTTGGAATCCTTTTCTTACTCTTCTTTCCTTTCTTCAATTGTCCTTCTTTCTTTGCAACAGGTTTTATGTCAGGGACCTCCTTCTCAATAATCAAATCTTCAATCCCTTCTTGCCTTCTCTTCTCAGCCTTCACATGTTCCTTACCCTCTTTTTCTTCTCTACTGTCCATCTCTTGCATTACAGGTGAGCTGATGAGCGCTGCATTGGGTTTTTCTTTCTACTGTAATTCTTCTTCTTCAACCTTCAAGCAGCTTTTCTCTTCAATAGTGTACTGTATTTTCTAGAACACATTCAGAGTGATCTTCTCATTATTTACCCTCAAAGTCATTTCTCCTTGTTCTACATCAATGATGGCCCTTGCTGTGGCCAGGAAAGGTCTTCCCAATATAATAGAGTCATTCCCCTCTTGACCTAAGTTCAGGATTACAAAATCTACTGGGAATATGAATTTCCCTACTTTGACCAAGAGATTTTCAATCAATCCCTTGGGAATAACCAGAGATCTGTCTACTAGCTCTAATGACATCTGTATAGGCTTCACTTCTTCTATAGATAGCCTTCTCATCATAGACAAAGGCATAAGGTTGATACTGGATCCTAAATCACACAGTGCCTTGTCAATGATTATGTTACCAATGGTACAAGGCAAGAAGAAGCTCCCAGGGTCTTTGAGTTTTGGTGGAATGCCTTCTTGAATCACTGCACTGCATTCTTGTGTCAAGATCACTGTCTCTTTCTCATTCCAGCTCCTCTTCTTGTTGATAAGCTCCTTTAAAAACTTTGCATATAGAGGCATTTATTCTAAAGTTTCAGCAAGTGGAATATTAATTTCCACTTTCTTAAAAACTTCTAGAAACTTGGGGAACTATTGGTCTTTAAGCTCTCTGTTGAATCTTTGAGGATATGGAATGGCAGGAGTGTGTGGCTTTTCCTCCTTCTTTTGTGCTTGTGAATGTTCCTCAATAGCCTGCTTTCCCTTCTTTAAAACTAGTGGTTGTTCCTCTTCCTTGGCCTTCTCTTGGTCTTGCTTGTCTTTTTCCTCTACTTGTTTCTTGCTGCCAATGTCACTTTTAGCTGGCTTCTTGTTAGTTTCTTTGTCATTTACCAAGGTTCTTCCACTCCTTAATTGGATTGCTTTGCATTCTTCTTTAGGATTGGGAATGGTGTCACTTGGCGGTGCATTGGTTGCTCTTTCAGCCACTATTTGCTTGGATAATTGGCTAATCTGCTTCTCTAGATTCCGTATTAAAGCTTCTTGGTTCTTGCTGGTTAGCTTTTGATGTTTCATCATCTTTTCCATCATTATCTCTAAGTTGGAGATCCCTTGAGATTCTTGGGGTGGTTGTGGTTGATTATGGGATGTTGAGGATGGATGATAGTTATTTTGGTTAGTGGATGGGTTGTTGGGTGGATAGTAGTTGGGTTGAGGTTGATTATTTTGTGGTTTTCTGTATTGGTTTTGGTTAGTGTTTTGATGGTTTATGTTTCTGGAATTGTTTTGGTTTGAGTTTCTCTGCCAAGGCTGTTGGTTTTGATTATGATTGTCTCCCCACCTCAAATTGGGGTGGTTCCTCTAGGAAGAGTTGTAGGTATCTCCATGGAACTCATTTTGTCCAATCCCTTGGTTGTGCATGTATTGGACTTGCTCAGGTTGTTGCTCTTTATAGAGTTCTGCATTCTGCCCCCACCCAGCTGGTGGTGGGTTAGTTGTGTTCACTGCTGCAACTTGAAGACCATCAATCCTCTTGGCCATCATCTCCATTTGCTGTTGGATCTATTGATGCATCACTTTGTTTTGAGCTAAAATGGTATCCACACCTTCCAGCTCCAATACACCCTTCCTTTGAGCTGGTTGGCATTGTCTTTGATGACCATAGAAGTATTGGTTGTTTGTCACAGTGTCTATGAGGTTCTGAGCTTCCTCAGCTGTCTTCATGAGTTGTAATAAACCTCCTGCTGAATAATCAAGGGCTTCTTGAGCTCTCAGTGTCAATCCTTTATAGAAATTTTGAAGTTTATCCCATTTATTGAACATCTCTGGTGGACACTTCTTGATTAAAGCTTTGTATCTCTCTCAGGCATCATACAATAACTCTCCATCCATTTGAGTGAATATTTGGACCTCTGTCTTCAGTCTGATGATCCTGTGGGGAGGATAGAACTTGGCTAGGAACTTGTTCACTAGATCCTCCTAACTGTTGATGCTTTCTCTTGGAAATGCCTCCAACCATTGGGCAGCTTTGTCTCTCAGGAAAAATGGAAATAGCAGCAGCTTGTAAATGTCTGGATGCACACCATTGGTCTTCACTGTGTCACATATCCTTAGAAAGGTGGATAGGTGTTGGTTCGGATCTTCCAAGGAGCCTCCTCCATAAGAACAGTTGTTCTGCACCAAAGTGATGAGTTGAGGCTTCAATTCAAAGTTGTTTGCATTGACATTTGGAGTAAGTATGCTACTCCCACAGTGCTTTGGATTAAGGAAGGTGTAGGAGGCTAGAACTCTCCTTTGAGGCTGGCCTTGTTGGCCACTCCATCTTGTGGATTAGGGGCATTCCCTTCCATCTCTAGGTTCTCCTCCTCTAATTCCTCTTCACCAATGATTCCCTTTCCTCTTGCTTCTCTTCTTAGTCTTCGGAGAGTTCTCTCGTCAAGGTTACAAGAGGTGGAGACCTCTCTCCTTGCTTCTGTCATACACACAAAACCAGAAACCAAGAACAATTCACTTTACTGCTAGAGTTGTGTCAAAGTTAGCTTAAACAAAAATTTAAACAGTTAGTGTGCTTAGTAAAAATAAAAAGAAAATACTTAATCTAGATTATCACCTTACTTAATCATTGTCAATCTAAATCAATCCCCGGCAATGGCGCCAAAAATTTGATGAGGGAAAAATGATTCCACACAAACTCACCGGTAAGTGTACCGGGTCGCATCAAGTAGTAATAACTCACAAGAGTGTGGTTGATCCCACAGGGATTGATGGATTGAGCAATTTTAGTTAGGCGATGAATTTGGTTAAGCGAATATTTGATGATTTGATTGGAACTTGATTTAACAAAAGTAAAATTGAAGGAAAATAAAAGTGCAGAATGAAAATTAGCTGAATCTTAAAGTGCAGAGAAGTAAATTGCAGAAACTTAAAGAGCAAAAAAATAAAAGAGCTGAAACTTAAATTGTAAGAAAGGTAAATGACAGAAACTTAACGTGCAAGAAACTTAAATTGTTAAATTTAAATTGCTGAGAAATGTAAATTGCATGAAGAATAAAAGGGGCTTGGGTATTGGGATTCAAATTGAACTAGAGAATTGAAGTGCAGTAAACTAAAGAACTATGAGATGAAGAGATTTGCAGATGAACCAAAACAGAAATGAAAAATTGCAGAAGAATTAAAACAGCAAGAAAGCTCAGCTCAATTATGAAATCTTAAAAGAGAAATTGACAATTGAAGAAGAGTAATAAGAACAGAAAGCAAATCTAGATCTCAATTACACTCATGACAAAACAGAAAAGAAATTTGCAGAAGAAATGAAAATGAAAACAAGAAAGGAAGTTCATATCCAACTTTCAATTCTTAGAAACACAAGAAGGAAAAGTAAAAGATGATTCTAAGATGAAGAATTCAGTAGAATCCTCCAATCTTCGTTCAAAACCCAAAACTGAAAGTAGAAGTTGCAGAAGAAAGAACAGACAGAAAGAAAACTAGATCTAATCCCAATTCCCAAATTCAAAATGAAAATTAAAAGTGAGCAAAAGGTCCTCTTCAAATCAAACTTTCTCCTATTTATACACTTTCTATTCTAGTCACTAAACACTTGGAGTGGGCTTTTTAATTTGTCCTTAAATGAGAACGGATTGGCAATTGTTTGAAAATGGGTCAGGGATGTAGCTCTAGTGGAGCGCTCCGTTGGGAAAGTGAACTCCACGTTCACTTTGCTTGCATGCTTCCTCCCGTGCGCAATCCTTCTTGCCTAGCGTTGTTGTAGTGAATGCTACGTTCACTCTTTGAACGTGGCTCCTTGATGCTTCCTTGGTGCGCGCTCCCTTTCCCTTGGTGCTCTCTCTTCGAAAACGTTCACTCTAGTGAACGTCACGTTCACTTTTCCAAACGCTGCCTCCTTGGCTAGCGCTTTGGTGCGCCTTGCTTCCTTGGCCAAAAGGCACGAAAATGTTCACTTTAGTGAACGTGGCGTTCACTCATTTGAACGCTCATCCTTAGTGTGCGCCTTGGTGCACTGGTTTTCTTGCCTAGCGTTGCCTTAATGAACGCCACGTTTGGTAATGCAACGCTTTCCTGGTTTTTTTCTTTCTTCATCATTTCTTCACCTACAGGTAACCAAACAACCAATCAAAGTCTTACCAAAATCACAAGATCTTTGCATCATTTATAAAATCAATTAATTCTATCATAAACCTTATGATTTTGTGTAAAATAAATGATGTTTGATTAATTCAAAATAATCATGAAAATCCACTCTAATTACTTACTTATTGTGCAATAAACTGCATAAAACCTAATGAAACTAATGAAAAATACTTGTAAAACTAGCATAAGATGACTTGTCATCACACATCCAATCAAAGCAGACAAATACAATATGATGCATGCCTGTCCTACTGGCCGTGAGCTCACGTGTCGGTTAAATCGCTAGAGCCCGACACATCCAGTAGCAAACCCAAACATTGTCTCTAGGTTGTGCATCTCTAGGAGGAACACAAACGAAGGAGAGTGCCTTTCCACATCGAAGGAGTGTGTCTTTCTACCTTACAACCAGAGAAAGATGTGGGAAAAAACAATACGAAGGAGAGTGCCTTTCCACCTTCCCCATATTCATACTACGATAAGAGAGGGAATACTTCGTCCTCAACTTGCCAAATCTGTGAGTGAGACTAAACCACTGTCCTCACAACATCAATCATACCCACATGTCAATTTCAAATATGCAAGTGGGATAAGTCCACCGTCCTTGCCAATCACATTTCAATAATATTCACAATCAATCATGCTTAAAAATCATAATTCTTCCTTTAAATCAACTCAAGACAAGATAAGTTATTGAATTAGATCAAATTGCCTTAAGTCAAGATTTATTAAATTGAATTCCACAGCAAAGGCTCTAAACTTTTAGGGGAGCGACAACCAATCTTTTTTCCATACAATCAAATACCCGAAACATAATCCTTTTTTTAATTAATTAAACCAAATTCATTCTTTTGAAAAGAAAGTTAAAACCTCGTTTTTACTCGACCAAAACCCCAAACTACATTAAAACCACTTAGAGTTTAAGACTTTTTTAAAAATCTCGAAATGCAATTCATTTTAACCAAATAAAGTTCTAAATGCTTTATCTCCTCAAAACAGAATGCTTCAATTGAATAAATCAACTTCAACTTCTTTTCAGACTCGAAACTTTTCCTCAAAGACTCGAAAATCATTATTCTTGAATATTTATAAAAATTTTGGCAGCACCTCCCTTAAAACTCGGACTTTGTCACCCTCTATGGTCCCATCCAAACATTTCTCAAATAAACACAAAATTCAGATTTTCCACTATCAATTCATTTGCAATATCAAATCGCTTCCAAAATCAAATCATTTTCGATAAATCAACAAAACCAATTCCAATCATTTCCAATAAATTATTATCACAACCACACCAAACTCAACTCAATGAACTCAACGAAATCCAAAAATTCAAACCACCAATCTAGTAAATTACAATTTAACCAACTTTCATATACTCAATTAAGATCCACAATTTCCAACCACCTCAACCAATCAATAGCTCAATCGAACAAACAAATTCATTTATACAAAATAATTCAATTCAATCCATAAGATTTACGTAATCATAAAAATATATTTTTCGCATTAATATCGACTTGTAACAATTCTTGGAAGTAAAATAAGTTTAAGAAATCGTCCCTACCTCGAATTATCGAAATCCGAAAGCTATAAAACACGCAAAATACCTTTTTCCCTGGCCCGCAATGGCGGCAGCTTCATCAGTTGATTCCGGCGACTTCTTCCGAACAAAAGTGATGTCAACGTGAAGAGGAAGAAGATACAAACACTTTAATCGGATTAAATTTTTTATTGGAGTTACGGATCACAAAAAATCAAACGTTGAAGGTTGGAGGTTCCATGGTTTCTCACGTTCCCTTTCGCTCTCAGTTCTTTCCTTTTCTTTTTTTCTTTCCAAGAGTGATTCAGTCAAGAGGAAGAGAGAATGTTATTTGTGATGTTAAATCATGATTAGGTGTCAAGGTGTTATATATATACAAGCCGCGTTTTCCTTTCTTTTCTTTGGTTTTCTTAATGGCTTCGCCAAAAATGAATGAAACTAAGGAAATAATGATTATGAATGGTGATTTAATGAATAATCATGAAATTAGAGACTTTATGCATACATATATATTTCTTGAGAATATATATTTACTCGTATTAATATATATAAGAACTCTATAATATATATTAGCAACTCTATAATATATGTATTTCATTAAATTTTTTTATATATGTAAAAGTGTGTTCAAATAGTTATAAAATTAATTTAATTACTTTTAAAAAAATAATTTTTTAAATAAAATTATCAACAAATAATATGAATTATAAATAACTTATTATTCAATTTCCAAAAATCTTATACTAAACCATGCTTTTTGCCAATGCTAATGTGTAAAGTTGCAAGAGAAGAATTGAAAGTAGAACCTACCTCTCAGCATTGTAGGAATTTGTGATAAACATGAGGTATAAAATGTCCTTGCATGTAAACAAGATATAGTCATAGGTCAAAGCATTGCCAAAGTTATTATTCTAAATAGTCTGAATAATTATGCTGAGTATTGCAATTTTTAAGTTACACTTTTTTCTCCTAGGATTTAAGTTATCCTTTATCTGCTTTAATTGATTAAATCTCAAACAATTACTTATCAAAAATTCAAATTTTCACGCAAATATGCAAGGCAAAAATGCTTTGTTCAATTCTGAATGGGTAAGTAGGGGTGTTTAAAACTGATCCGAACCGAATTAAATCGACGAACCGAACTGAAATAACTGAAAATCGAACAAACCGATAACTAAAAAAAAGGTTTTGTTGTTTTTTGCGGTTCGGTTAGGTTCAGTTTTCAGTTTTGACCATGAAAACCCTAACCGAACCGAACCGGTTGGGCAAAAAATCCTAAAAATTACTAACCCCAGATCCCACCCCCCAAACGAATGAAACGAGTGTTGCTGCAGTGCTGCGCGAGTGTGCGTTCAGTGCCCTAACCCGCAAATCCCCAATCGAAACGTAGCTTAGTACTCAGTAGCTCTCTCTTCTCCAAATCTCTCCCTCTGCGCACCCACCACCCAGCCACAGAGCCAGCCACCCACGTCGTTGAGTCTCCATACCTGCGACACCCACGTTCCTCCCAAGTCCCACCACCACGAAGCCTTCCTCAAATCCCAACGCCGAAGCCTTCCTCTTCGCAGACAGAGTAGAGATCCTCCCAAGTCCCAGCACCGCGAAGCCTTCCTCTTTAGCCCAGTACGCCACCCACTGATCCAACAGGCCAGCAGCGTTTCTGGGTTCTGGCCACGATCATCAGTTCAACCCAACACCTCCCAGTCTCCCACCCAGCCTTCCTCCCAAGTCAATATAGAGCCCGAGCCACCGATTTAGGTAATGTTTACCATCTGCTGTTTACTGATGCATTGTTGGGTAACTTGCTATTTGCTGTTTATTGTTTGCTGTTTGCCCGAGTCAATATTGAGTGTTTGTTAGGTAAAGTTGGTAACTTGGAATTGAATTATTGATGAATTATTTTATTGTTGGTATTGTTGCTGGTTGCTGTTTATTGCTGGTTATTGCTGGTTGCTGGTTACTGTTTGTTGCTGGTTATTGAATTATTGTTCAGTTTATTGAGATCAGTTTATTGTTCAATTTTGTTCAGTTTATTCTTGATAATTTGGTATTGCTGGATGCTGGTTATTGATTTATTGTTCAGTTTATTGCTGGTCATTTTATTGCTCAGTTTATTGTTGAATGTTGATATCTTGGTATTGCTGGTTATTGATTTATTGTTCAGTTTATTGCTAGTTTTTAATTTATTTGTTGTTGTGTATTTGTCCTTGATTTATTGTATTTGTTTGTGTAGTTTGACGTCAGTTCAAGTGAGAATATGGGCGACACCGGATTGCCGCCAGTTCCTCTTCCAAATGAATCAACAAGCATTAGATCTCCGATGAGAGTGTAACAAGGAAATTGGCTACAAAATTCTCCAAAACTTGTCCTTGAGGAACTCATCGAGGAATTGGAGAAGTTGGAATTAGGTATGGTTAAGTTTCTGCTTATAATTTTCTTTATTTTAATCTAGTTTTTATTAATATATATTATTTGTTATGATTGTTTCTTGTTTTATAAATTTTTTAGAAGTTGCACTCACTCCTGATCCTAATGAAGAAGATTCTGGTGTTGAGTCTGATTGAGTACAACTTGTTATGGTAGGAATTGTTCTCCTTATATTATTATTATTATTGTTGTTGTTGTTGTTGTTGTTGTTGTTGTTGTTGTTATTGTTGTTGTTGCTGTTGTTGTTTTTCTTATTTTGTAACTATTTTTTTTTTATTTCAGGTTGGTTTGCATTAAGAAGTTTAGCTGTTTTGTTAGATAAGACACCATAACTTTGCTATCTTTTAATGACAATTTATATTTATTTTCAGTTGTGTTGACTGTTGAACTATTAAACTTCTTTAATTGTCGTATTTGAATTCTTTTGTCGTTAAATTTCATTAGATCAAGACTTTGTTAGCTATTGTGTATTTGTGCTTGTAGATTTCAATGTTATGACTTTGCGAAATAGTATGGTAGTATTTTTTTGAATTTATTGAAAAAAACGAATAAAATGAACCAAACCAAACCGATTTTAATTGATTTGGTTTGGTTCGGATGGCCTTGACAAAAAAACCGAACCAAACCAAACCGTAGTTAAATTGGACGATCGGATTGGATGACTTTTCCCTCAAAAACCAAATCAAACCGCACCACGAACACCCCATAGGATCCAAATGATTAGTTGGATGTATTCTATTGTATGTCATGTCACGTGATTTAGTTATATGATGAGCGGATAATTTATACGCTTTTTGGCATTGTTTTTAGTATGTTTTTAGTATATTTTAGTTAGTTTTTATTATATTTTTATTAATTTTTAAATAAAAATTACATTTCTAGAATTTACTATGAGTTTGTGTGTTTTTCTGTAATTTCAGATATTTTCTGGCTGAAATTGAGGGACCTAAGCAAAAATCTGATTCAGAGGCTGAAAAAGGACTGCAGATGCTGTTGGATTCTGACTTACCTGCACTCGAAGTTGATTTTCTGGAGCTACAGAAGCCTAATTGGCGCGCTCTCAATTGTGTTGAAAAGTAGACATCCTGGGCTTTCCAACAATATATAATAGTCCGTACTTTGCCCAAGATTTGATGGCCCAAATTGGCGTTCCAGGTCAGCATAGAAATTCTGGCGTCAAAACGCCAGAACTGGCATAAAAGCTGGAGTTAAACGCCCAAAATAGCACAAAATCTGGCGTTTAACTCCAAAAAAAGTTTCTACATGTGAAAGTTTCAATGCTCAGCCCAAGCACACACCAAGTGGGCCCGGAAGAAGATTTCTGCATTAATTACCTATTTCTGTAACCCTAGGCTACTAGTTTTCTATAAATAGGACCTTTTGCTATTGTATTTTCATCTTTCAATTCATCTTTTGATCATCTTTGAATCTTGTTTTGATGATTGAACCCTCTTTGGGAGGCTGGCCATTCGGTCATGCCTAGACCTTTTGTTCTTATGTATTTTCAACAGTGGAGTTTCTACACACCATAGATTAAGGTGTGGAGCTCTGCTGTTCCTCATGAATTAATGCAAAGTACTATTGTTTTTCTATTCAACTCAAGCCTATTTTTCTCTAAGATATGCGCTCGTTCTTCAACCTGACAAATGTGATAATCCGTGACACTCATCATCATTCTCACCTATGAACGCGTGCCTGACAACCACTTCCGTTCTACTTGCAATAGCTTGAGTACGTATCTCTTAGCCTTCTGGTTCATGATGCATGGTTACCTCACCTGACAACCGAGCCTTCCATTCCATGAGATCAGAGTCTTCGTGGTATAGGCTAGAATCAATTAGCAGCAATCCTGAGATCCAGAAAGTCTAAACCTTGTCTGTGGTATTCCGAGTAGGATCTGGGAAGGGATGACTGTGACGAGCTTCAAACTCGCGAGTGTTAGGCGTAGTGACAGACGCAAAAGGATCAATGGATCCTATTCCAACATGATCGAGAACCAACATCTGATTAGTCATGCAGTGACAGCGTATTTGGACCATTTTCACTGAGAGGACGGGAGGTAGCCATTGACAACGGTGAAACCCAACATAAGCTTGCCATGGAAAGGAGTATGAATGATTGGAAGAAGGCAATAGGAAAGCAGAGGTTCAGAAGGAACAAAGCATCTTGATACGCTTATCTGAAATTCTTACCAATGAATTACATAAGTTTCTCTATCCTATTTTATATTTTATTCATCTTTTAATTATCAATTCTCTATAACCATTTGAATCTGCCTGACTGAGATTTACAAGATGACCATTGTAAATCATGTTGCTTGTATGCGAAGTTTGTATTCGTAGGTTTTGATGAATGACAAACCAACAAACGATATGAAAGACAAACCAACAAACAACTTGAATGAACAAGCATGTTGAAAGATCAACCAACATTCAACGTTGAGGAATGAAGAGTTGAAAGCAACACAACAACAACAAGAAACTCAAGTCCACAACATTTGAAGACAAGTATAGTGTCTTAGGACTTAGGTAACTTCTTGTTAAGAACCAATTGCTAAATCTCTCAACACACACTCACAAAATGTTTTGATACACATCTTGCAATTCGATGCTAGCCAAATGGTTTTAAAACTTGTTTTCAAAGGTACAAAAGCATAGAAATTTACTCCAACAAGTTTGAGATCAATCCTAAGCATTTTGAAGTGATTTTAAGCCATTCTTTAAGGTTTGCATTGATGCACACTCATCTTGCATCGATGCAAAGCATGCGACGACTTGTTGCATCGATGCAAAGATGTTTGCATCGATGCAACCTAGCTGAAAAATCAAATTTCAGCTTCAAAGACACATTTGCATTGATGCAAAGTGTTATGCATCGATGCAAATGATTCAAAAACATAAAAAACGGCTAGTTTTGACAAAACGGCTCCATCCCATTAACTCCCCAACGTTTCTAAGGTTTGGGGAGTCTATAAATAGATGGATTGAAGCCTTATTTCACACATGTGAGTATTTGCAAACTATCTTGTTCATATTCTTTCATTCTACACATTTTTAAGGTGTTATAATACACAATTTGAGAGAGCAATATCAATTGGTTCAATAGTGCTAAACTTGTAATCATACACTCTTCTAGAGAGTACTCATTTCATCTCAACAATTCTTTGAGAATTGTTTTCTTGTAACACTTTGTAAATTGGAGTGTGATCTCCAAGGTTGAGTCAAGAGTTATAAACACTATAGTCGGTGAGGATACCAAAGAAGTATACTAAGTACTCAAGGCAAATCTTAGAGAAGGTATCTCTAAGTGGAGTGGGTTAGTATACGAGTGGTGATCATATACCGTGAGGTGTTAGAAACTAAGGACTCGGATTGTAAAAGGTTTTGCGCGAGCACCTTGAAGCTTGGCAATAGTGGAACTTCTCAATAGCGATTGAGAATGAAAGTGGACGTAGGACAAGGATTGTGCCGAACCACTCTAAATAGCGTTTGCATCTCTCCAAACTCATCTCTTCAATATTATTGTCTTTTACCTTTGAGCAAATAAATTGTGATCGAAAAGTAGCTTCGTAAGTACTTAAGGAATAGCTTAAGTCCGATTGGTGAAAAGCTTGATCAATTTATTTGAGTTGGTGTCTATTGGAAAGTAAAAGCTCCTTATAAATGCTTAGCAATTGAGTTAAGCTCTTGGAAAAATACTAGTACAATAACACTTTTGTATATTGTCTTTAACTTTCGCAAAAAGATTCATTGTTGTTGCAATACTCAATTCACCCCCCTCTTGAGTAATTGTGCATAGGTTCTACAAGTGGCATCAGAGCTTAACCCTTTGAAAGACTTAACCGTTTAAGGGAAAAGATCATGGCAAGCACAAGCTTTAACAACAACAACACTAGTGAAGGTAACTCAACCGCTAGACCTCCTCTTTTTAGCGGAACAAATTACTCTTATTGGAAAAATAAGATGAGAATTTGGATCCGTTCTCAAGATGTGAGAATTTGGAAAGTGATTGAGAATGGAAATCACATTCCAACAAAGACAACAAGCGCTAAAGAAGGAGAAGTCTCCGTCTCAAAGTAAGTACCGAAAGGAGAAGATGAATATAGTGACGATGATTGGAAGAAAGTGGCAATGAATGATAAAGCCATCAACTTCATTCATTGTGCACTTAACGAGTATGATTATATGAAGATCTCTACATGTGAAACCGCTAAAGAGATTTGGGATAAACTCCAAATCACTTACGAAGGAACCGACCACGTTAAAGAATCAAAGGTATTTATGTTGGTTCATGAATGGGAAAATTTTAAAATGAAAGATGAAGAGAGCATTGAAGAAGCTCTTGAAAGACTCTCCAAGATCTTCAACAACCTAAGCATGCTTGGCACAAAATACAATGATAAACAAATTGTGACCAAGGTGCTTACAAGCCTTACACCAAAATGGAACTCCAAAGTGAACGCCATTGTGGAAGGAAGGCTCTATGATCAACTTACATTTGATCAACTACGAGGTAATCTTCTCACCTATGAGATGACTATGCTAAATAGACAAAAAGGTGAAGAAAGCAAGAAGAAAAGTCTCGCCCTTAAAACAACATCACTACAAGAAGAGAGTGATGATAATGAAGAAGAAGGAGATGAAGAATTTGCACTCTTATTAAAAAGATTCAATAAGTTTGCAATGAAAAAAAACTTCAAGAGCAAAACAAAGGTACCAAAATGCTATGAGTGTGGAGAAGTTGGACACATTAAACCCAATTGTCCAAAACTTCAAAAGGAGGACAAAAACAAGAAATTTAAGAAGAAGGAGAAAGCATACATATCATGGGAGAACGAGGATGAATCCGACTCCGATGACGACGAGGTTGCAAATCTTTGCTTAATGGCAAGCGAAGAAAAGGTCAGTGATGACAACTCCACTTCTTTTAATTTACAAGATGAATATGATGCCTTACTTGAGGTGTACACAAAACTTACCCAAGATTATTCTCTCCTAAAGAAAAAGAATATGGATCTTTTAAAACAAAATGAGATGTTGAAAAACGAGAATATCAATCTTGGAAAAGATAAGTGTAGCACAAGTAGTGATCCATACAAATCTTGTAAAATGCATGAAAATGAAATTACAAATCTTAAGAACACTTTAGCTAAGTTCAATGAATCTTAAAAGAACTTAGATAAAATGTTGAAAAACCAAAAGCATGTTCATAATAAGGAAGGTTTAGGTTTTGAAAAAGGAAAATTTAAAAATACTAAAACTCCTATTAGGCAACCGCAAGCCCAAAAGGCAAGCATGCCTAAAAGGAATGAAGCCTTTAAACATCCTCCTCAACATGCTTCATTTAGAAATTATAATCATAATGCATATAGATCAAAAGATGTTGCATTTAGGAAACAACCTAGGCAACCATTTAGAAACATGCATAGGATGCATAATCCAAATGTCATATGTCATTATTGTAATAAAGTAGGTCATATAGCACCCGTATGCTTTACTAGAATTAAACATATAAACTTTCGTAGTCAAGATACGAGATGGGCACTTTACGGGCATTATGCTCATACTAACCATCAAGGACCCAAATTCACTTGGGTACCTAAATCCCAATTTTAATTGTTTTGTAGGTACGTGTTGGAGCTAAGGATACAAATTGGTATGTTGATAGTGGATGCTCCAAACACATGACCGGCGATGAATCAAAGTTCACCGCAATAGAGCCTACAAACGGAGGAAACGTGATCTATGGAGACAACAACACCGGCAAAGTAATCGGCGTTGGAAAAGTTGGTAAAAATTCTTCTACCTCCATAGATAATGTTATACTTGTCAAAGGTCTCAAACATAATCTCATTAGTGTTAGCCAACTTTGTGACAAAGGAAACTTAGTCACCTTTGATTCAAAATGTTGTTTGATAAAAAGGCAAGACACTAATGAAATTGTGCTAATTGGGCACCGTGTTGACAATGTATACATGATTAATCTAAATGAAGTTTCCTCAAATGATGTGAAATGCCTTGTTAGTAAAAATGATGAAACTTGGTTATGGCATCGTAGAGTAGCTCATGCTAACATGGACCATCTTAGCAAGTTGGTCTCTAAAGAGTTAGTAATTGGCTTACCAAAGCTACGTTTTGAAAAAGACGTCCTTTGTGACGCATGTCAAAAGGGAAAACAAGTAAAGGCCTCTTTTAAATCCAAAAACATTGTTTCAACAACAAGGCCATTACAACTTTTGCACATGGATTTATTTGGTCCTTCTAGGACTATGAGCTTTGGTGGCAATTACTATGCTTTAGTTATTGTTGATGATTACTCTCGATTTACATGGACCTTGTTCCTAGCAAACAAGAGTGATGCATTTCGAGCATTCAAAAGATTAGCCAAAGTTATTCAAAATGAAAAGAATTTGCATATATCATCTATTAGAAGTGATCATGGTGGAGAATTTGAAAACAATCTTTTTGAAACTTTTTGTGAAGAAAATGGCATTGAGCATAATTTTTCCTCTCCTAGAACACCACAACAAAATGGTGTGGTTGAAAGGAAAAATCGTCATTTAGAAGAAATGGCGAGAACTATGCTCAATGAGGCTAATATTCCTAAGTACTTTTGGGTGGATGCGGTTAGTACCGCGTGTTATGTTATGAATAGGATTATCATTCGACCTATTCTTAAGAAAACACCGTACGAATTGTACAAAGGAAGAAAGCCAAATATTTCCCACCTTCACGTCTTTGGCTGTAAATGCTTTATTCTAAATAATGGAAAAGATAACTTAAGGCAAATTTGATGCTAAGGCTGATGAAGGAATCTTCTTAGGCTACTCTTTAACTAGCAAAGCTTTTAGAGTATATAATAAACGCATCATGACTATGGAAGAAAGTATTCATGTCGCTTTTGATGAAACTAACCGTTTTTGTGCTAGAAAAGATTTTGATGAAAATGTAGAAAACTTTGATTCACTAAATTTGAATGGTGAAGACAAAGAAAAAGATTTAAATGAAGCCTCTACAAGCTCAACAAAGGATAGTGTTCAAGTTGAAGAAATTGAACCATCACAAGCACAAATAAATGCACTTCCAAAGGACCGGCGTACTTCAAAGGATCATCCTCTAGACAACGTCATTGGTGATGTTTCGAAAGGGGTAACAACTCGATCCACTTTTAGAAATTTATTTGCATATAGTGCTTTTGTTTCTCAAATTGAACCATCTACCATTGAGTCTGCAATTGATGATGAACATTGGGCTATGGCAATGCAAGAGGAGCTTAACCAATTCAAACGAAATGACGTTTGGGAATTGGTGCCTAAACCAAGTAATCAAACAATTGTAGGAACAAAATGGGTTTTTAGAAATAAACTCGATGAAAATGGTACAATTGTTAGAAACAAAGCTAGATTGGTAGCTAAAGGTTATAATCAAGAGGAAGGCATTGATTATGGCGAAACTTATGCTCCCGTAGCTAGATTAGAAGCTATTAGGATGTTACTTGCTTTTGCATCCTCTTATAACTTCAAACTTTATCAAATGGATGTTAAGAGTGCCTTTCTTAATGGTTTCATTCAAGAAGAAGTATATATTGAACAACCTCCCGGTTTTGAGGATTATGAAAATCCTAATCATGTTTTTAAACTCAAGAAAGCTCTTTATGGTCTTAAACAAGCTCCAAGAGCTTGGTATGAACGTTTGAGCAAGTTTTTAATAGAAAAGGGTTTTAGAAGAGGGAAGGTTGATACAACTTTATTTATCATGATTGAAAACAAAAATATCCTTTTGGTACAAGTTTACGTCGATGACATAATATTTGGTTCAACTAACGAATCACTTTGCAAGTTTTTCTCAAACCTCATGCAAAGTGAATTTGAAATGTCCATGATGGGCGAACTCAACTTCTTCCTTGGTCTTCAAATCAAACAAGGAAAAGAAGGAACTTTCGTTAGCCAAACCAAATATTGCAAGGAATTGCTCAAAAGATTTGGAATGGACAATGCTAAGGCAATGGACACACCAATGAGCACTACTTGCTACCTTGACAAAGATGAACAAGGTAAAAACATAGATGTAAAGAAGTATAGAGGCATGATAGGATCATTCTTTATCTAACGGCAAGTAGGCCAGATATCATGTTTAGTGTATGCATGTGTGCGAGATACCAAGCTAATCCTAAGGAATCTCACTTAAGTGCGGTGAAAAGGATTATGAAGTATCTCATAGGAACATTAAATGTTGGATTGTGGTATCCGAAAGGATCCACTTGTGATTTGATTGGTTATTCCAATTCCGATTTTGCCGGTTGCAAATTGGATAGGAAAAGCACTAGTGGCACTTGTCACTTGCTAGGAAACTCTCTTGTTTCATGGCATAGTAAGAAACAAGTAAGTGTAGCCTTATCTACCGCCGAAGCCGAGTATGTAGCCGCCGGTAGTTGTTGCGCCCAAATTTTATGGATGAAACAACAACTTGTGGACTATGGACTCATGCTTGATCACATTTCTATCAAATGTGATAATACTAGTGCAATAAATTTAACCAAGAATCCGGTTCAACATTCAAGAACCAAGCATATTGAGATTAGACATCACTTCATAAGAGACCATGTTGAAAAGGGTGATGTGGTTATTGAATTTGTCGAAACTAGTAAACAACTAGCGGACATCTTCACTAAACCTTTATGTAAAGAAAGTTTTTTTAACATCCGAAATGAACTTGGTATCTTGGATTCTAATCTAATATGATTTGTTTGAATTCATTTATTTATATTGCTATTTTTGTATCTCTTACTAACTTAAGCATTGGAGATATCCAATTAGCCATTGTTTTGTAGGTTTATGAGTTGATGAATGAGTGATTAATCTTGAGGTAGATTGAAGAATTTGAAGATTATAAACAATGGAGGATCAACAAATTGAAGTTTATAATAGTTTAATGAGTATATACATGATGGACTCAAGGATTAAGAAAGAACCACCAAAGGATTATATGAAGACCAAGATTGATTGTCTCCTCTTCATCAAGTCACTTTTTATTGCTTTTGTTTATTTGATTATATGAATGTTAAACTAACTCCTAGTAAGCTATGGATTTCTATATGGTTTAAATACTTTGATATTTCCTTCATAATTTTGTTTAATGATTAATGCTTGTATGCTTATTTGGTGAATAACTCAAAATAGGCTTGGTACCCCTATTTTAAGTTAATGTGCATGCTTTAATATATTTCACTTATTTAGGGGGAATTATGCATGCTTTTATATATATAAAAAAGAGGAAATCAAATTCTTTTTGAAAGGGGGAATATCTCATCCTTGAGATTAATAGAGATATTGAACTTAAAAAAATTCATTGTTTTATGCATGCTTCTATGACACATTTCAAACTCCTTTCTTTTTGATAATGTCAAAAGGGGGAAGAAAAGTTTGAGGATATTTGAAGTTTTGAACTTTTGAAAAAGAAGAAGTTTGAGGATTTGAAAAGAAGAAATAAGTTTGCGAAACAATGATTTCAAAAAGACTTCCGCTAAGCAAAAACTTTTGATATCTAAATCGTTTTCTTTGATAAACGCCCTTTAAGGGAACAAATGCACATATTTAGGGGGAACTCCTGCAAAATTTTTTTGTGAAGTCTTCTCCAAAGCTTTCTATAAAACAAAGTGCATTATTGTTGCTTTCAAAATCATTTATAAATGCATATCCTCAAAATTGGTTTGTCATTATCAAAAAGGGGGAAATTGTAAATCATGTTGCTTGTATGCGAAGTTTGTATTCGTAGGTTTTGATGAATGACAAACCAACAAACGACATGAAAGACAAACCAACAAACAACTTGAATGAACAAGCATGTTGAAAGATCAACCAACATTCAACGTTGAGGAATGAAGAGTTGAAAGCAACACAACAACAACAAGAAACTCAAGTCCAAACATTTGAAGACAAGTATAGTGTCTTAGGACTTAGGTAACTTCTTGTTAAGAACCAATTGCTAAATCTCTCAACACACACTCACAAAATGTTTTGATGCACATCTTGCAATTCGATGCTAGCCAAATGGTTTAAAACTTGTTTTCAAAGGTACAAAAGCATAGGAATTGACTCCAACAAGTTTGAGATCAATCCTAAGTATTTTGAAGTGATTTTAAGCCATTCTTTAAGGTTTGCATCGATGCACACTCATCTTGCATGATGCAAAGCATGCAACGACTTGTTGCATCGATGCAAAGATGTTTGCATCGATGCAACCTAGCTGAAAATCAAATTTCAGCTTCAAAGACACATTTGCATCGATGCAAGTGTTATGCATCGATGCAAATGATTCAAAAACATAAAAAACGGCTAGTTTTAACAAAACGGCTCCATCCCATTAACTCCCCAACGTTTCTAAGGTTTGGGAAGTCTATAAATAGATGGATTGAAGCCTTATTTCATACATGTGAGTATTTCAAACTATCTTGTTCATATTCTTTCATTCTACACATTTTTAAGGTGTTATAATACACAATTTGAGAGAGCAATATCAATTGGTTCAATAGTGCTAAACTTGTAATCATACACTCTTCTAGAGAGTACTCATTTCATCTCAAAATTCTTTGAGAATTGTTTTCTTGTAACACTTTGTAAATTGGAGTGTGATCTCCAAGGTTGAGTCAAGAGTTATAAACACTATAGTCGGTGAGGATACCAAAGAGTATACTAAGTACTAAGGCAAATCTTAGAGAAGGAATCTCTAAGTGGAGTGGGTTAGTATACGAGTGGTGATCATATACCGTGAGGTGTTAGAAACTAAGGACTCAGATTGTAAAAGGTTTTGCGCGAGCACCTTGAAGCTTGGCAATAGTGGAACTTCTCAATAGCGATTGAGAAAGAAAGTGGACGTAGGACAAGGATTGTGCCGAACCACTCTAAATAGCGTTTGCATCTCTCCAAACTCATCTCTTCAATATTATTGTCTTTTACCTTTGAGCAAATAAATTGTGATCGAAAAGTAGCTTCGTAAGTACTTAAGGAATGCTTAAGTCCGATTGGTGAAAAGCTTGATCAATTTATTTGAGTTGGTGTCTATTGGAAAGTAAAAGCTCCTTATAAATGCTTAGCAATTGAGTTAAGCTCTTGGAAAAATACTAGTACAATAACACTTTTGTATATTGTCTTTA